>NC_069703.1:16394643-16697674 GCF_023699985.2 Odocoileus virginianus
GAGGGATCCCAAGCATCTGAACAGCCCCCTCAGGGCAGCGATATCCAGGCTCTATCGCTGTCTCAGAAGAGCTCCTGACACAATTCCCCATGAACTTTAATTTTGTTTATGTATATTAAAAGCACGGCACAGGAAAAATATAATGTGACTGATGAGCAAAGTTTCTACCCTGCTTTCATAAAGCAATGAGCTCTCTCTGAAATACTGCAGGAATCCAGGGCTCATCGTGTTTATATGTTATAGTAAATGATGATAAGAATGCAGAAAATATTCAATTTCAGAATTGTCATTCTGAAGGGCTACTTCCTGTAAACCATTATTCTCCCAGTTTAAGACTTAAATTACAGATTGTACAGTAAATATGCTGTTATGTTTTGTTAGTGGGCGAGTTACTCTCTGAAAAAGGTCTGATTTTATTTGGACAGTCAGGTGCTATTTCAGAGCTCAGCAAAGAGTAATATGTTCTACCTTAGATCATATAATGGTTATAGGGCTGCATGTGAATCTACCTTAACAGAAAGACACAGAGATATACCCACATCTATTTAATAATTTATATATATACATATATGTATATTTGTCCATGGTATGGAGGTAATATGAGGTAAAATAGAGTCCAACATTTTATAACAATAGTTTATATCAATGACATCCTTCTCATTGTTTTACATTATAGTGAACTCATGAAAATAATTGTATCACTAATATCACCATTAAGATGAACTGAAATAAATTTTGCACAATGACCAAAATGTGGCTAATTCATCAAATTTTCACTTCCTACCTAATACAACTCCAGTTCTATTTTCCCCATACTATGCTACAAAGGACACAATTTACTTAATCTGACAATTATTTCTATGATATATACAAGAATCCTAGGGCAAATATATAAACCTATTAAGTCAAGATATACTATCAGTTCTTGGTGCAAGAAGTACTTAAGAACATAATAATACTTTCAAATCATTGAATATGGACATATAGAATATTTATGTCATTTAATATAGTGTATATTTTTAATGTATTTTTTCACATACTATCTCATTTGATTCTCACAACCACCTTCACAAAATGATAAATAAAAGTGTGGTTTCTTAGCTAACAATTTCTATTATATAAAGCATTATTGTTCTTGTTCTGCATAGTTAAATAATTTTCCTAATCATCATCATCCTTATCAACAACATCATTTTTATTATGTAAGGAAAGATATCAGTTGCTTCTTGTTGGGTGGTGGTGAGTTAGGTCAAGAGAAAATATGTTAGTTGGTCAGAAACAAAGGGCTATATGTGAGTGTGTCAACATGGAAATAAGAAAGAGAAAAAGTATGTGCATTCCTTTAGAAATCTCTTCCAGAGTTGGAAGGGAGGTAAGTTATTATTAAACATTTCTTGAGAACCTCTATATATTAAGCTCTACCCTATAGGCTTTGCTCAGATTACCTAATCCTGCCCCGAGGTAGCTATTGGCATCCTCACATTGTAGGTGAAAACACACAGAGAAGGTAAATTGCTGACCCTGATCACAGCACCGTCTTGCGGTATCTCACTGTGCGCACTGTTCGCTGAAGCCACGGTAGGCAAGGCTCGGGCTGAGAGTTTGGAAGAAGATGTGAGGAGTTGTCAGAACTACAGATAGGCTTCTTCTCTCCTGGCTGGCACGGCAGCCTTAACACAGTCCCTGTCCAGGTTGTCACACCAGCCGCAGCAGAGCCACAATATAACCATAATGTAGCCATAACATGGCCTCATATAACATAATCCCGATGTTGCTCCAACGCAGCCCCAGTGTGACAGCAGCCAGGTCTTGCATGGTGAAGTTCACTCCGGTGAACAGCACACCGGAGTCCGTGATCAAGCAAGCACCTTGTGATGTGCATGTCCGGCGCTACAAGTGATCTCAGCTGTTACATAATCATTATTTCCAAAACGTGGGGCAAGAGCGAGAGGCTGTGGTGCAAGAGTCTGCCCACGGGCATCTTGGCTTGTTCGCTCTTTCCCTGCAGAGGGTGTATCAGCAGCCTAGCATTTCCTGGGCTAATGAGTGGTAGAAACTGGAATACAGCCTGATCCACTTTCAAAGCTTAAGCATTTTCCACAACATGATGATGAAATGAATGATCCAATAAAGGTAGCAAATTTCCCAGATAAAGCCTGGTCACAGTCTAAATAAATCCAAAAAAATATATAATATTTATATGTAGAGTGAAGAGAATCTGCAGTAACTAGTATTGTAACTACATAAATCCAAAACTTGTGGAGTCCACAACGACTAAAACTGAAGAATTTTGTTTCCAGTTAAAGATCTGATTGATTTTTATTATCCTTTATATGATATCTTAAATAATATGAATTTTATATATATCTTAAATAAGTTTGGCCTCCATGATCACCTTGCTTACAATGTTTCATAGTTCTGAAGTAATTCATGTTCACTTTTTTCCAGTTGAGGTGAAGATTTATCCACAGTTGATAGAATTCTAATGAACAAACATCAATTACCAACTCAGATCCTCTATTATATGGGACTTCTATTATTTAGTACTTAGTTTCTATGATTTCAGAAATCAAATTTCAACTCCCATTTTTTGGTTCTTGAAAAGAGTATATTTTCATATTTCTAAAACAAGCTTTTTTTTTTTTTTTTTTACCAAACCCACAAATTTTAATTCCTTTTAACTTAGCCACTGTCCTACTTACCCTCGTAGGCAAGCTTTTTAAAGTCTCTAAGAATACGACTTCTTACAATTCAAATTATCAAAATAATAATAATAATAACAAATCAATGCTCAGAACAAATAACAGTATTTTTTTTTTTAACATAAAAAATCTGGAGTTAGACTTTTACTGGTATTGGTCACTACTGCCATTAAAGATCATTTTACTATTCTGTCATCGTCAGCATCATGGCTTTTTTTTTTTTTTTTTGCAGTATTGTTCTTTTTTTTTTTTTTTTAATTTTTATTAGTTGGAGGCTAATTACTTTACATTATTACAGTAGTTTTTGTTATACATTGATATGAATTAGCCCTGGATTTACATGTATTCCCCATCCCAGTCCCCCCTCCCACCTCCCTCTCCACCCGATCCCTCTGGGTCTTCCCAGTGCACCAGGCCCGAGCACTTGTCTCATGTACCCAACCTGAGCTGGTTATCCGTTTCACCCTAGATAATATACATGTTTCAATGCTGTTCTCCTGAAATATCCCACCCTCTCCTACTCCCAGAGTCCACAAGTCTGTTCCATACATCTGAGTCTCTTTTTCTGTTTTGCATATAGGGTTATCGTTACCATCTTTCTAAAGTCCATATATATGTGTTAGTATATTGTAATGGTCTTTATCTTTCTGGCTTACTTCGCTCTGTATAATGGGCTCCAGTTTCATCCATCTCATTAGAACTGATTCAAATGAATTCTTTTTAATGGCTGAGTAATATTCCATGGTGTATATGTACCACAGCTTCCTCATCCATTCGTCTGCTGATGGGCATCTGGGTTGCTTCCATGTCCTGGCTATTATAAACAGTGCTGCGATGAACATTGGGGTGCACGTGTCTCTTTCAGATCTGGTTTCCTTGGTGTGTATGCCCAGAAGTGGGATTGCTGGGTCATATGGCAGTTCTATTTCCAGCTTTTTAAGAAATCTCCACACTGTTTTCCATAGTGGCTGTACTAATTTGCATTCCCACCAACAGTGTAAGAGGGTTCCCTTTTCTCCACACCCTCTCCAGCACTTATTGCTTGTAGACTTTTGGATAGCAGCCATCCTGACTGGCGTGTAATGGTACCTCATTGTGGTTTTGATTTGCATTTCTCTGATAATGAGTGATGTTGAGCATCTTTTCACGTGTTTGTTAGCCATCTGTATGTCTTCCTTGGAGAAATGTCTGTTGAGTTCTTTGGCCCATTTTTTGATTGGGTCATTTATTTTTCTGGAGTTGAGCTGGAGGAGTTGCTTGTATATTTTTGAGATTAATCCTTTGTCTGTTGCTTCATTTGCTATTATTTTCTCCCAATCTGAGGGCTGTCTTTTCACCTTGCTTATAGTTTCCTTTGTTGTGCAAAAGCTTTTAAGTTTCATTAGGTCCCATTTGTTTATTTTTGCTTTTATTTCTGAAATTCTGGGATGTGGGTCATAGAGGATCCTGCTGTGATTTATGTCGGAGAGTGTTTTGCCTATGTTCTCCTCTAGGAGTCTTATAGTTTCTGGTCTTACATTTAGATCTTTAATCCATTTTGAGTTTATTTTTGTGTATGGTGTTAGAAAGTGTTCTAGTTTCATTCTTTTACAGGTGGTTGACCAGTTTTCCCAGCACCACTTGTTAAAGAGGTTATCTTTTTTCCATTGTATATCCTTGCCTCCTTTGTCGAAGATAAGGTGACCATAGGTTCGTGGACTTATCTCTGGGCTTTCTATTCTGTTCCATTGATCTATATTTCTGTCTTTGTGCCAGTACCATACTGTCTTGATGACTGTGGCTTTGTAGTAGAGTCTGAAGTCAGGCAGATTGATTCCTCCAGTTCCATTCTTCTTTCTCAGGATTACTTTGGCTATTCGAGGTTTTTTGTATTTCCATACAAATTGTGAAATTATTTGATCTAGTTCTGTGAAAAATACTGCTGGTAGTTTGATAGGGATTGCATTGAATCTATAGATTACTTTGGGTAGTATAGCCATTTTGACAATATTGATTCTTCCAATCCATGAACATGGTATATTTCTCCATCTGCTTGTGTCCTCTTTGATTTCTTTCATCAGTGTTTTATAGTTTTCTATGTATAGGTCTTTTGTTTCTTTAGGTAGATATACTCCTAAGTATTTTATTCTTTTTGTTGCAATGGTGAATCGTATTGTTTCCTTAATTTCTCTTTCTGTTTTCTCATTGTTAGTGTATAGGAATGCAAGAGATTTCTGTGTGTTAATTTTATATCCTGCAACTTGACTGTATTCGTTGATTAGCTCTAGTAATTTTCTGGTAGAGTCTTTAGGGTTTTCTATGTAGAGGATCATGTCATCTGCAAACAGCGAGAGTTTCACTTCTTCTTTTCCTATCTGGATTCCTTTTACTTCTTTTTCTGTCCTGATTGCTGTGGCCAAAACTTCCAAAACTATGTTGAATAGTAGTGGTGAGAGTGGGCACCCTTGTCTTGTTCCTGATTTCAGGGGAAATGCTTTCAATTTTTCACCATTGAGGGTGATGCTTGCTGTGGGTTTGTCATATATAGCTTTTATTATGTTGAGGTATGTTCCTTCTATTCCTGCTTTCTGGAGAGTTTTAATCATAAATGGATGTTGAATTTTGTCAAAGGCTTTTTCTGCATCTATTGAGATAATCATATGGTTTTTATCTTTCAATTTGTTAATGTGGTGTATTACATTGATTGATTTGCGGATATTAAAGAATCCTTGCATTCCTGGGATAAAGCCCACTTGGTCATGATGAATGATTTTTTTAATATGTTGTTGGATTCTGTTTGCTAGAATTTTGTTAAGGATTTTTGCATCTATGTTCATCAGTGATATTGGCCTGTAGTTTTCTTTTTTTGTGGCATCTTTGTCTGGTTTTGGAATTAGGGTGATGGTGGCCTCATAGAATGAGTTTGGAAGTCTACCTTCTTCTGCAATTTTCTGGAAGAGTTTGAGTAAGATAGGTGTTAGCTCTTCTCTAAATTTATCCAAGAAATTAAACTTACTAAAACTTTAGTACCATAAGCTCTAAGACCGAGAAAGTTTAACCACCTTCCTCAAAGTTGCATAATCAAGAAATCTTTAGGAATTCATACTAAATGTAATGTCATGCTTCAAACATAAAATTCAACTCTCTTAACGAATCAAATAAACAAACTTCTTTGCCCTTTGTAAAATGTATATATTATCCACTCTGGTAATCTAAGGAGAAATAAATAGAATCTCTTTAAATGCATGAACGTGTGGAAGAAATGTGAAGAAAGCATGGTCTGTTGGTTAAGGGACTAAGATCTTCAGGCAATAAAAATGGTCTTTGATGTGTCATTAACTCAAGAATTTGTCCATGAGAAAATATCCTCACTATTTCACAATCCCTCAATTCATCTTATTTAGATATTTAACACAAGAATTCTGATATTTAGGATGTTTTTGAAAATATTTCAAACCTTGAGTGTATGAATTATTGGTTGCATACAGAATTGTTCATAGGGATGTTAGTATCAACATAATTAAAAATTATGTGTACAATGATGACTCTCCCCCCCATTCCTAACAAGAAAACCAACAGATTTCTTTTAAGCTTTAAAGGCTTTGTATATCATAAGTCTTGGATAACTTAAGAGACTATTTGCAAAATAATATTTGTATATTTCACTCCTTTCTAAACCTTGCTGTTAAAGACTCCTCCTCAGATACATTAGCAAAAGCCAAGGAAAAGAATTTGAATCTATGTGCTGCATGCTCAGTCGCTTCAGTCATATCTAGCATTTTGTGACCCTATGGACCATAGCCCACCAGGCTTCTATGGATACATGGGATTCTCCAGGCAAGAATACTCGTCGCCTGCCTTCCTTCTGGGGATCTTCCCAACCCAGGGATCAAAACCAAGTTTCCTGCCACTCCTGCATTGAAGGTGGATACTGTTCCATGGAGTCACAGAGGGAAGCCTCCATTTGAATCTATAAATGTTAAAAATTCCAAAGTTGTTTACTGGAATAAAGCAGTTATCATATAGGTTTAACAACAGGAATAACAAAATTAATGTTCACCATTTCAGAAAGAATGGAATGGCAAATGATAAATAGCTGAAGTTTAAAACAGGTAAAAAATAAATCTTACTTTATCATCTGAGATATAATTTTTAAATATCTTCATATTATACATGTCTGTAGATTATTTGATAACTGAAAAACTATAGTCCTCAATTCCCTAAATATCTTTCATTTTTTTTCCCTTGAATCATACCACTTTTCCCCAAATTATTGAAATGGCTGAATAGATATCATAAGGTAAACTTTAAAAATTCATTACAACAAGCCAGGGAAAATACTCCATTTTCCCTACAAAGAAAATTAGATTTCAATACAGAACATTGAGACTATCTAATTTAAACTGTCTATACTGAATATCTGGGCTTCCCAGGTGGTGCCAGGGGTTTAAAAAAAAAAAAAAAAAACTGTTGACCAATAATGCAGGAGACATTAAGAGACACAGGTTCCATCCCTGGCTCAGGAAGATCCCCTGGAGTAGGAAATGGCACCCACTCAGTATTCTTGCCTGGAGAATCACATGGACAGAGGAGCCTGGTGGGCTATGATCCACAGGGTTGCCAAGAACCAGAGACAACTGAAGCAATTTAGCACAGCACATACTGAATATCTGAAAGTCAGTCTCTCAGTCGTGTCCAACTCTTATGTGACCCCATGGACTATACAGTCCATGGAATTGTCGGGGCCAGAATACTGGAGTGGGTAACCTTTCCCTTCTCCAGGGGATCTTCCCAATCCAGGGATTGAACTCAAGTCTCCCGCATTGCAGGCAGATTCTTTACCAGCTGAGTCACAAGGGAAGCCAAAGAATACTGGAGTGGGTAGCCTATCCCTTCTCCAGCGGATCTTCCCAACCCAGGAATCCAACCGGGGGTCTCCTGTGTTGCAGGCAGATTCTTTACCAACTGAGCTATCAGGGAAGCCCAACTGAATATCTAGTAGAATCTGAATCAGGCAATGAAATGTGTTTCTGAAAATTCTGTAGATGGTACACAAATTGTTACAACTTGCATTTCTAGAATATTTCTTTTTCAATGCATCTAAAACTCATAAATTGTCACATATAATTTTGATGAATACTGCTTTTATATCTTCCATTTATTACATGCCTTATCTATTTTCAAACAATGAATATCAAAGAGAAAACTCATAAAAGTCTCCAAAAATTCAAGAAACAAAAATGAGACTCAAAATCTTCTAATATCATCACCTTGTCATGAAATGCATTGAAAAAGTAAAGAAAGATGAACTTATAGATGGATAGTGAAATGCCAGTTATGGCAGTTAGGATGCAGGTATGTGAATATTTACTATAAATCTTTCAACTTGTGTATTTGAGAGTTGTATTAAATGTTGGAAAATAGAACCTAATCAATGCTATTTATCACATTATTAAACTTTACACCATATATGAATTAAGATACTACCTTTAGTGGTTTTCACTTTCTTTGAACATGAGATATTTTTTAAAAAAAGATTTAAAAGCCTATTAACAAACATTTTATCTTTCCACCTCATTAATTATACTTCAAAATCTAAATTGGGATACTGGTCATCCTACACACACAGACACACAGACAGACAGACACACACACACACACACACACACACACACACACACACTTGAGGTTGAGAAATTCCAGGTACAGCATATTAAATGCTTTGACCCATGTCTTAGAAAGCAGCACTTGTTTAAACAATGACTTGCGTTCCTACTCCTGAAAACGAGTCAAGCATGTGAATATATTTATTGGAAAGAATAAATAAGGATACAAACTCTCTCTCTCTATATATATATATATATGCCATAAGTGAACAAAAATTAATTTACAACACTTTCATTGATTAACAATTATTGATAATTGTAAATATTGAGCTCTGACTTACAGAAATTATTTAAAAAATTAGAAATACAGTATTTCAAGATTTTTAATTTCAGTATCTTTTGTTCAATCATACAAAATTAATACTACTATTCCTCTGTTGTTAGGCATCACTAGTGGTTCAGACAGTAAAGAACTTGCCTGCAATGCAGGAGACCTGGTTTCTATCCCTGAGTCAGGAAGACCCCCTGGAGAAGTGAATGGCTACCCACTCCAGTATTCTTTTCTGGAGAATTCCATGGATAGAGGAGCCTGCTGGATTATAGTCCATGGAGTAACAAAGAGTCAGACACCACTGAGCAACTATCACTTCCCTCTGTTGTATTTAGTGTTAAGTGTTATGATTTGAATCGATGAGAAGAATAACAGAGTAAGAAATCCACTTCTTATACAGATATATGAAAAAAACTGCACCTTACAGAATGTTCATGTGAAAAAAATGAGAGAAAATTAAATATTTTACTAATTTTTAAATGAATCTAACAAATGAAGTTTAAGAATATGGTATGCTGGGGGGAAAATAGAAAATTAGGAGACCAAGAGCAGGAAAAGGGAAACAAAAACAGAAAATTAGAAAGAATAAAAGCTAGGCTTGGTGTGGTCCTGCTATTTGAAATTAGTGAATTTGTTTTTTGTTGTTGTTTTTTTTTTAATCTAAAGAACTCTATATTAAAAAAATTGGGAAAATTCTGATAAAATTTTAAATGAAAGGTCTCTAAAAATTCATAGAGGATAAAAATTCAGTCTGTAGTACTATTTTACTTTAACATGTTCATAATGCTATCAACAATTTGCTTGCTAAGGGTGGTGCAGAGTAAGAAAGTACATTTTTATTTCTGAATGTTTATATATTGGGTTTGAGTAATTATTTGAAGAGATGGATGATAGAGAAAATGGACACTTATTTTGGAAGAAATGCAAGTTATAAATTAAGGCCTAAATCTAAAATTAACTCCAAGTATTGTTGTTTAGTCACTAAGTCCTGTCCAGCTGTTTTGTGGCCCCGTGGACAATAGCTTGCAGGCTCCTCTGTCCACAGGATTTCCCAAGCAAGGATACTGAAGTGGGTTACCATTTCCTTCTGCAGCGGATCTTCCCAACCCAGGAATAAAACTTGCATCTCCTGAATCAGCAGGTAGGTTCTTTACCATCTGAGCCGCCAGGGAAGCCCAAACTCCAAGTAGAGGTAATGAAAATTAAAACAGACTCAATTTGGATTCAGAATGAGAAGAGTTGAGTTCTAATTTTGACACTGCCTGATAATAAACAATTTATGAAGATTATTCATAGGTAGGATTGAGTAAAGGAAGTCTAAACAGAAAGGAGCAAAAAATGTTAACATCTGTGTCATCTATGTGACCTAAAAAAAAAACAACCTATAAAAATGATGATCTAGGCAGTAAGTTGGAGGAGGAAGTGGCAACCCACTCCAGTACTCTTGCCTAGAGAATCCTGTGGACAGAGGAGCCCGGTGGGCTACCGTCCATGGGGTCGCACAGAGTCGGACACGACTGAAGTGACTTAGCAGCAACAGGCAGTACGTATGGAATTGACTTTAACAAAAAGAAATCCCCAAACAGAATTCAAATTAATATTGTTGTTTTCCATAAAATAAGCTAAACTATTATCCAATGATAAAAGTTAAAGACTATCCAAGGAAAAGAGGAAATAAGAGAGAGGCAAAGATAATTCACATATGATGATTGAATCTGTCAGGGATTAAAAAAAAAAACTGTTTAGATGTTTTAACGACTTAGAGAAGTTGAGAAGGGTAGTTTTAAAATCACAGCTTCATAAGAAATCTGTGTTATGATCTTACTTTGCAAGAGCTGAAGTTAAAAAAAAAGAATATTTGTTTCTTGTTAGTGGGATTTGTGTGTGTGTGTTTAGTTCTATAAGAGAATAAAAAATGAAAGCAGAAATGGATTCTGTTATTGTGAGATTTGAAGCTTATAAAATCTGGGGGGACTTTAAGATAAAGAAAAAAGTTCACAAAGTGATGTACCAATGTAAACACTTATTTTTAATGAGAGTGTAAATCATAACAAATAACTTATTTTTTACAAATCTGACAAATACCAAAAACATATATTCCACAAAATAGTATAACTTCTTTTATTATTGATTGATACAACTTTCTCTCTATATATATAATATGCCAGGTACACTGATAACCACTTCATATGAGAGAGACTTAGCACAGTCATTTTCGACAAAAAATACACAGATAATTCAGATTTTCCTTTCTCATATAGATAACTTTTGCAAGTCTCCTTCAGCTTCACAACCTGCTAGTAGTGATTAGACCACACTAAATGTTAGAATTGTTGGCAAACGTGGGAAAATATCCATCAAGATTTTTCTTTATGAGCTGTATGATTCTGGCTAGCTTCTGAGTCCACACATTTCAAGGCTTGTTTCTTCTCCACTATCCACATACATAGTTAGCTAGGACCATCAATAATATGAAAAATCACTTATCAATTTTGGCCCCACATTTCTATATTATAAAGGCAAATTTTAAGGAGGAAAAATCAGAATGGAAAATAAAGTCAGCATTAACTAATTGTGGAGTAGCACAAGGAATGCAAAGAGTAAAGAACATTTCAGAGCCATGTGAGGGTAAATGTGAAGTATGGTGTGAATTTGGATCTATAGAACCATATAATGACATTCTATTTTCTCTCTGTAACTTTATGGAACACAGATAACATAAAGGTGTATCTGTTAATCATTACATCTATATAAAAGTATGTCTGAAACTGTATATTCTCAACAAATAAAAAATAAATTAATATTCCAGGAATCTCCTGGCTAAGTAATTCACATTTACTATCTCAGTTCAGTTCAGTTCAGTCGCTCAGTCATGTCCAACTCTTTGCAACCCCAAGGACTGCAACACACCAGGCTTCCCTGTGCATCATCAACTCTCGGAGCTTACTCAAACTCATGTCCATCGAGTCAGTGATGTCATCAAACCATCTAACACTTACTATGTATCCTAAATCAAATCCCCATGATTACACAGTGTAAGTGAAACAAAGATTCAAGAGATTAGCTCTGATATATAGAGTGCCTGAAGAACTATGGACAGAGGATTCTTAACGCTGTACAGCAGGCAGTGAGCAAAACCACCCCCAAGAAGAAGAAATGCAAAAAGACAGAATGGTTGTCTGAGGAGGCCTTTACAAATAGCTGAGGAAGTAAGAGAAGTGAAAGGCAAAAGAGAAAAGGAAAGATAAACACATGTGAATGCATATTTCCAAAGAATAGCACAAAGAGATAAGAAAGCCTTCCTCAGTGATCAATGCAAAGAAATAGAATAAAACAACAGAATGGGAAAAACTAGAGATCTCTTCAATAAAATTAGAGATATCAAGGGAACATTTCATGCAAAGATGGCTCAATAAAGGACAGAAACAGTATGGACCTAACAGAAGCAGACAATATTAAGAAGAGGTGGCAAGAATACACAGAAGAACTATATACAAAAAATGATCTTAATGACCCAGATAACCACAACGGTGTGATCACTCCCTTAGAGCCAGACATCTTGGATGTAAAGTCAAGTGGGCCTTAGGAAGCATCACTATGAGCAAAGCTAGTGGAGGTGATGGAATTTCAGCTGAACTATTTCAAATTCTAAAAGAAAATGCTGTGAAAGTCATACACTCAATATGCCAGGAAATTTGGAAAACTCAGCAGTGGCCACAGGACTGAAAAAGTTCACTTTTTATTCCAATCCCAAAGAAAGGCAATGTAAAAGAATGTTCAAACTACCGCAAAATTGCACTCATCTCACATGCTGGCAAAATAATGGTCAAAATTCTCCAAGCTAGGCTTCAACAATACACGAGTCGAGAAATTCCAGATGTTCAAGCTGGATTTAGAAAAGGCAGAGGAACCAGACATCAAATTCCCAACATCCGTTAGATTATCAAAAAAGCAAAAGAGTTCCAAAAAAACATCTGCTTTATTGACTACACTAAAGCCTTTGACTGTGTAGATCACAACAAACTCTTCTTAAAGAGATGAGAATAGCAGATCACCTTACCTGCCTCCTAAGAAATCTGTATCAGATCAAGAAGCAACAGTTAGAAAAGGACATAGAACAACAGACTGGTTCCAAATTAGGAATCGAGTACATCACGGCTATACATTGTAACCTTGCTTATGTAACCTCTATGCAGAGTACATCATGAGAAATGCTAGGCTGGATGAAGCACAAACTGGAATCGAGATTGCCGGGAGAAACATCAATAACCTCAATACGCAGATGACACTACCTTATGGCAGAAAGTGAAGAACTAAAGAGCCTCTTGATGAAAGTGAAAGAGGAGAATGAAAAAGTTGGCTTATAAGTCAACATTCAGAAAACTAAGATCATGGCATCTGGTCCCATCACTTCATGGCAAATAGATGGGGAAACAATGGAAACAGTGACAGATTTTATTTTCTTGGGCTACAAAATCACTTCAGATGGTGACTGCAGCCATGGAATTAAAAGGCACTTGCTCCTTGGAAGAAAAGCTGTGACCTACCTAGACAGCATATTAAAAAGCAGAGACATTACTTTGCCGACAAAGGTGGATCTAATCAAAGCTATGGTTTTTTCAGTAGTAATATATAAATGTGAGAGCTGGACCATGAAGAAAGCTGAGCGCTGAAGAATTGATGCTTTTGAACTGTGGTTTTGGAAAAGATATTTGAGAGTCCACTGGACCGCAAGGAGATCCAAACAGTCCATCCTAAAGGAAATTAGTCCTGAATATTGATTTGATAGACTGATACTGAAGCTGAAGCTCCAATACTTTAGCCACCTGATGTGAAAAACTGACTCATTGAAAAAGACCCTGATGCTGGGAAATATTGAACACATGTGGAGAAGGGGACGATAGAGGATGAGATGGTTGGATAGCATCACTGATTCAATGGACATGAGTTTGAGCAAGTTCTGGGAATTGGTAAAGGACAGGAAAACCTGGCATGATGTAGTCAAGGGTTTGCCAAGAGTTGGACAAAACTGAGCTACTGAACTGAACTGATCTCTAGTGGACTGAACAGTGTTCTTTCTAAACTCATGTGATCTTAATTGGAATAAGGGGTTTGGCAGCTTTTAGTATGGTAAAGATTAAGATAAGACCACAATGGATTGGGATGGATCCTAAATCCAGTGAGAGTACCCTTATCCAAGAGAAAAATGAAAACAAAGACATATAGAAAAAAGTGGTATGAAGACGGAGGCAGATATTAGAGTGTCTCCATCTTGGTACCAAGTATTACCAAGAACAACCAGCAACTATCAGAAACTAGGAGAGAAACACAGGGTAATATCTACCCTGGAGTTTCCAGAGATCCAACACTGCTGACCTTTGATTTCAGATTTCAGGTCCAAAACCAAGAAAATAAATTCCTGTTGTTTTAAGCCACTCACACATGGGTGCCTGTTCAGTCTGGTCTGACTCTTTGCCACCCCATGGATTATAGCGCCCAGGATCCTCTGTCCATGGGATTTTCCAGGCAAGAATATGAGAGCGGGTTGCCATTTCCTTCTCTAGGAGATCTTCCTGACCCAGGGATCGAACCTGCTCTCCTGTATCTCCTGTGTTGGCAGGAAAATTCTTCACCATTGAGCCACCTAAGAAAGCCTCACTTTAAGCCACCCAGTTCGTGGTGATTTGTTACAGCAGCACTGGGAAGCTAACATATTATCTCTACATAGAGACATCTCCAGAGTGACAGCATATTTGGGAACTGTTGTTTATATGCATGGCTAAAGATCCATGGAATAAAGAGGTTCCTCTCAGGACACAGCTAAAACATTTTACCAATGACAGTCATGCCCTAAATTGTATTCCTGCAGTTCCCCTAACTAAGAGTGCATTAAATGTTTAAGCAACTCAGTATCAAAAGGAAAATAACTAATGTACTATTTCTGGGAAAAGATAACAATTCTATGAAGCAAGTACCCTTTCCATGAGCAATAATATAAAAACATTACAATAGAGTGTTATGCTTGACTTGAAATTATTCTCTAATTTTCAAAAAATTTTAACAGCATGTAACAAGTTCCAAGGATCATATTAATTGAGAGAAACCAATAAAAATACTACTTGGCTACCAGAATCACCTCTCCTTTTTTTTTCCCCAATAATTAAAGTCTCTGATATTCTGTTTTTACTTTGCATTTCAAGACTTTTAACAGTATCTTGACAGTCACTTTGGAGTTGTCACTGTAATTGTTAGACTTTTTTAATTGGCGAAAAAGTATCTATGACTCGCCCATCCCACTAAATGCTCAAGGTCCTAGAATGTAGTAGTCACAATGCCCGGCATAAAGCTCAATATTTGTTAGTCTTATAACTGCTCATTCACTTGAGGTGAATTTTTTTACACTGCTAATAGTGCTGAAACTCCACAGAAAGGCAGTGTTTCAGAATCCCTTGAACTGTAAGGATCCACAAAGCAATTCATTTGAGAACATTTGCATTCATATTAGATCTAAATTAAATCCAAATGCAATCTGTTCATACAGGGTTCTTTAGTTGTGCTGGGGGCTTCTTCTCATCAAGGAAAAGCTCTAGTTGGTCATATTTAACTGCGCTGGTGGAAGGCCAAGAAAAAGCTCTTCATTAACATATACTCAGTAATTACCAAAGGCACATAGACACATCTCATTTCTACTCTGCCATTATGCTCATTGGCCTGGAAAATGGGATTGGGCCAAGTGGAACTGTCCCAAGTGCATGCACTGTATATTTCTGGAAAGAGAATCACATAGAGTGCTCTATTGACAAGAAGTGGGTGTACCTTAGCAACTCTCCCATGGACAATTTTCAGAGGCCCTGGTCAAAATGACCAACACTGGTTTACCACTGAGCATTTTCATTCTGCTTTAAAATATCATAAGTATATTTACAGTGTTATTTCAAAAAAGAAAACTCTAAATTATCAAACATTTAAATACTATAAAATAAGGATGTTCTCTCATGTTACACTCTATATATCCATCGAAATGAAAAGACCTCAGAATATTCATAGAAACTTTTCACACTCAAATCTTAGTTGACTAAATAAAACTGTACAGGCTTTAGGAAACAGCTTCAGTAAATGGCTGTGTGAGTGAACAATAAGAAAGTGTCCACAGGCTCATTATAAACTCTTTGTCTCAAATAAAAAAATTTTGGGTGGCTCCTAATGGATACTGCTCATCATGCTCCCACCTAGAGACAGAAGTAGAATTGGCCTATTATTGGCTGATTCCCAACAGCTCAATGCTTCCCCTGGGCACCCACTACTGGCAGGGCCCCATTCAGGTTGATTCCAACACACTGCAGGAGATGCACAAAGCTTAATGTATGCTATCACTTGTTCATTCTGTCAACATATAATTAGTGCTCAGGGAAATCCATTTTGGTGAGGAAAACAAAGATCAACAGAACCAGCACCCCTGCCCTTGAGAAGTTCACAATCTAGGGGTCAATATCTAGTATCGAATATACATATTTTCTATGGAGCTCAGTGCTATGATACATGTATATACATGGCACTAGGGGAGCATGGTAGAGATTAACAAATGAAACAGGCAGTCATTCTTGCTGTCTGAAAGTCAAGGAAACAGTAATCAAGAAGATGAATTATTATATATATACAGGTGTCTCATATCATATGTCTAATTCATATTTTTAATGTTCCTTTCTACAATAATGACACGCAAATTAGCAGGCACAAACCTGTTGGTAACATCACTTTTAAGGAAATTTCACTAGAATAATGCTGTGCTAGAACAGTGCAACATATTCATGTGTATTTTGGCAGGTATAGTTAAGAAATCATTATATTTCAAGGTACATATATATAGTGACACATGGCTTTCCCTTGCTCTGACATTAACAACCAGGATATAACAAGACATAAAGAGTGATTGTAATATGTTCATATACAGGGAAAAAACTGGACTAGGGATCCAAACCTTATTGTCTCTTCAGCTAGCCTGGATAGTTATCCACTGGATTTTTCACTACCTGTATTGAACAAAAGAGCTATGTGTTGAAAGCTCAATCCAATGTTCTGATATAACAAAAATGTCTTTGATGTTGCTCTAAGCACAGGATCTCATCACAAGAGTTAGCCAATTGAATCATTTCACCTCATTCTGGCTTTGCAATTTCAAAAACTGACTATGATATATTTTTGCTTTATCTTTTATTTCAGCTTAGTAATCCATTTGCTAATTTTTCTCTTTAAAATCCTTTACATATCAATCATGAATACAAATCTAAGTAGTAGTCACTTTTCTACTAGGAAGACTAGTGCCAGATGATATATGAATAAATTAGTCAATAAAACTCTTAAGGATTCTAAAGAAAGTAATCTGAATAACTATCAGGATGTCAATTATCAAATTTTTCTAGTTTTAATTGAATAATTGTAAAATAGAGAATCCATACCTTAAGAACTATGTTTCTGGGTCCTATTCCGAGCAGCTTATTTTCCAGGCAGAGTAAGAGAGAAATAGGGTCTATCCCATTGACTTTAGGGTGTCTAATGTTTCTTCGGGGCTTCCCTAGTGGCCTAGTGGTAAAGAATCCACCTGCCAACACATGAGATGCATGTCTGATTCCTGCGTGGGGAAGATCCCCTAGAGAAGGAAATGGCAACTCACTCCCAAGGACAGAGGAGCCTGATGGGCTACAATCCAGGGCATTGTTCTTTAAAATGTAATTATATTATTCAGTTACTCTCTTCACTGCTGAAAGATAACACCATTCTCTGAGTCCTATTCATGAAAAGAATTGCAATGAATAGATCCTCAAATTTATTAGTATAACTTAAAAGATAGGAAAGGGAAATTGGAAACTGAATTGGCAAAATATTCTCCATGGTGCAAGAAAGCCCCTCTGCTGAAACTGCAAACCAACAGACTGTATCTAATCCATCAATTACTTTGTCTTTATGAATCAGTTTAAAAGTAGGTGGTAAATGATCGAACGTGTTTAAATACAAAGCCAGCAGAGAGTCACATGGGGTTCTATTATGAATCAAAGTTTTCACTTCTCCATGTCCTATGTGTTACTGTACCAACTGAAGCAGCATATAGTATATAGGACACAGAGAGCCACTCTTCTAATCGGTCCCCACAGGCCTGATGGTGCACTCTGCTACAAAATCACTTTTCATTTTGAACTTCAACACCCTTTAATAGAATGCCAGTGCTTCAAAAATAATCATATCATAGCTAAAGTGACTTAGAAGCTCCATTCCCATTGCAAGCACCAACCCCCACTCTGTCTCTCCTTCCTCCTTTCTTTGCTCTTAACTTTTTGCCCAGAGATGAAATTCTTTTCATTCTTTTCTGAAAATTAATACGAGGAGGAGGAATATTGTTATATGAGACATTAAAAAATATTTCTTTCTCAGTTACCTTTTCTTTAAGAGTAAGATATAATCATCCAAAGGGAATTACTTTTCATCACAGATTTCTGTCCTGAGGCAGAAGAGCTTTCCCTTTGGATGGAAACACATTCTATAAGGAAAGTCTTCATCGAAAATCAAACAAAAACTGTTGTTACAAAAGAGAACTCTGGCAGCAGTTTCAGGGTAACTTGCTGGCTCTTTCTTGGGCCTGTCTTACTGGGTTCTAAAGAGACTTTTGATTTCTTTAAAGTGAGATGTTAAGGAAGTAACCTATTGAAACTACTAATCTTTGACTACTGCTGCTGAGAAAAATGTTCCCAAACAGAACTGCATGGCCTTCCTCACCAGGAGATCACCCTACAGATGAATGAAGTGCTGAAATGAAAAAGCCTCCTATTTCAACTGAAGAGTAAAATCTGTGACAGTATTATCATGAGTAGAATATTCTCAGAGTATTTCTTTGAGCAAATAAAATATTTAAAAATAAAGAGAATACCTGACACCTAAGCTTGAAATTAAAACCACACTTTAGCCTCCAACTAATAAAAATAAATGAAAAAAAAAAGTAAGGAAAAAAAATACAAACAAAATAAACCTATGTAGAAATTACACTTTTAGATTTTTTTTTTTAAAGGGCTTCCCAGGGGGCACTAGTAGTAAAGAATTTTCCTGCCAATGGGCTTCTTTAATGGCTCAGATAGTAAAGAATCCACCTTCAATGTGGGAGATCTGGGTTCAACCTCTGGATTGGGAAGACCCCCTGGAGAAGGGCATGGCAACCCACTCCAGTATTCTTGCCTATGGGCAAGAATTCTATGGGCATAGCAGTCTGGTGGGCTACAGTCCATGGTGCCACAAAGAGTTGGACACGATGGAGCGACTAAACACACACAAAAACAAACAAAAAAAGACATTATATTCAGTTTTGTTCACACAGCATCAGATATTATTTCCATAATGTTTTTAATTTTAATGTATTTCTATCAAACTTAATAAAAAGAACTAATATATTTTGTACCTAGTATACGTACATAAAGTTTGGGTGCTTTGAAATATAGGTTTACCATATAAACAAATGCCTGAATATTCAGTGTAGATGATTAAATGCTAGTCAGAACTATGCTAAATTACAGCTATGCACACATAGAGTACAAAAATGCCAAAATAGTACGCACAACCAAATTCAGTTGCCTCTTGCTCAACAAGCTTTAATCAAATAGAAAAAGCTAAACTGAAGAGCTGCTTTGTGAACATGCATTTCAATAAACCATAATGTTTGTGAAATCAGAACATGGGAAAAGAGGATATCAATAAAAAGAAAATAATTCCCCATGAAAATTACCCATTTACCATATTTCAAGTACAAATTTAGGGAATATTGCTGCATACTGGTACATGATAATAAAGCCAAGCTCATATGTAAAAAAAAAAAATCCCAGTAACTCATATTTGAGTAGGTCTAGGCTGCCAGTTTTTCTTAGCTTATTTCAATGTATACATGTCAGGCACTGCGTTAGTAAAGAAACTCATGATTTAAAGATGTTTCATTGAGACACTTCGATAAAATGTACCACTCTTCCCCCAAAATACCAAAAAAGTCTCATTTCTATTACTGGCACCATTATGTCTGGCACAAGGGAATACTTATAAAGCCCAATAGCAATTTAATTGTCATCTTAGAAAACTGTTACCATGTCAGGAGTGCATTTTGGGATAATCACATCAATACAGAATAATTGTTATTTACAGTTATTAGAATGTCAACAGTTTGTCATGTCCAACATAAAACAAATCTTTCCAGCACAGAAGGCTTAAACATCACCACTATATCAACTGTTCAATGCAATTTCTAGTTAGCAAGATCTAGAAAAGAATAACCAAAAATGTTACCTCACAAAAACTAGTTAGGTGGTGGGAAGAAAAGCTTAACTAAGGCTATCATCTAGCCAAGGAATTTCACTGTAATTCTTGGTATAGGACTCCAAAATTTTCACGAAAAAAAGTTGTTTTGATTATACTTTCAACTTATATCCTCTGACTTAATAAGATATATAAGACATATTTTCCAAACATTGGCATACAATTTAAGACCACAAAAATCAAGATCTCACTGGGAACAAAGTAATGACAAACTCTTTGTAGCTCCTTGTAGTTCTCCACAGCCAGAGCAATCAAACAAGAAAAAGAAAGAAAATGAATCCAAATTGAAAGGAAGGAGTAAATTCATTACTGTTTGCAGATGACATGATATTAGATGGGGAACACATGTAAATCCATGACTGATTCACGTCAATGTATGGCAAAAACCACTACAATATTGTAAAGTAATTAGCCTCCAACTAATAAAAATAAATGGAAAAAAAAAGAAAGAAAATCCTAAAGATCACACACACACACAAACTTGATAGAACTAATAAACAAAATCAGAAAGAAGAATTAAGAAAGCCATTTTATGATGACATCAAAAATAATTAAAATATCTAGAAATAAATTTAACCAAGGAGGTGAAATACCTGTACTCTGAAAATTACATGACATTGATGAAAGAAATGTAAGGAGATACAAATAAATATAAAGATATTTCATGTTCATGAACTGGAATAAGTAATATTTTTAAATGTCCATACTACCTGAAGTGATCTACAGAGTCAATATAATCCCTATCAAAATCGTCATGAAATTTTTCACAGAAATATAATAAACTTTCTAAACTATTTATAGAATCACCAGAGATCAATCTTCAGAAAGACCAAAGCTGGAGGCATCACACATCCTGATTCTGAACTATATTACAAAGCTATAGTAGTCAAAAACAGTATGGTATTGGCATAAAAAAAGACAAATAGGTCAATGGAACATAATAGAGACCAGATACAAACCCAGACACATATGGTCAATTAATTTATCACAAAAGAATCAAGGATAGATGGCAATGTCTTCAACAGGTGGTGTTGAGAAAGCTGCATAGCCACATGCAAAAGAATGAAACTGGACCCCTACCTTAACCATGTACGAAAATTAACTCAAAATAAATGAAAGACTTTAACATAAGACATGAAGCTATACAATTCCTAGAAAAAAATAGGCCATAAGCTCCATGATATAAGTCTCAGCAATGATATTTTGGGGGATTTGTTACAAAAAGCAAAGGAAACAAAAGCAAAAAATAACTAGGTGGGCTACTTCACACTATAACTTTTCTGCACAATGAAGTAAATCACCGACAAAATGAAAAGGCAATCTACTGACGGAAAAAAATTATTTGAACCTGAGACCTATAAAGTCAGACTTGAATTAGCAAGTGGGGACCAGAAAACAGGGTTTTAACAAACTCCCCAGGTGGTTCTGATGCTCACTGAAGTTTCAGGGGCACTGCCTCAGCCTGTAAACTAATCATTTCTTTAAAAAAAATGCAAATCATATATGTAATAAGGTGTTAGTATCCAAAATATATAAGGAATTCATACAACTCAACAGAAAAAACAATCTAATTCCAAAATGGGCAGAGGATCTGAATACACATTTTCTAAAGAAGGCATATGGATGACCAACAGAAACACAAAAAGTTGCTCAAAATCACTAATTATCAGAAAAATGCAAATCAAAACCGCAATATCACTTCACACTTGTCAGCATGGCTATTATCAAAAAGTCCAGAAATAACAAGTGTTGGTAGGGATGTGGAGAAAAAGGAACCTTTGTGAATTGTTGGTAAGAATGTAAATCAGAGCAGTGACTATGGAAAACGAGTAAAAAAAAAAATCCATACACACACAAAAAATAGAACTACCTCATGAGCTAGCAATTCCACTTCTGAGTAACTAGCCAAAGAAAATGTTCACTGAAGTACTATTTCTATTGGCCAACTTACTGAAACAGCCTAATTGTCCAGGGAAAAATGAATGGATAAAGAAGATGTGGTGTTTATACATAATGGAATAGTTTTCAGCCATTAAACAGAATGAAATCTTGCCATTTGTTGCAACATGGATGTATCTTGAGGGCATTATGCTAAGTGAAATAAAACAGAGAAAAACAGATGCTATATCATCTCATTTATGAGTAGGCTCTAAACCAAAACCAAACCTAACAAAACAAACAATTCATAGACACAGAGAACAGATTGGTGGGTACAAGAAGCAGGAGGTTGGGGGTGAGCAAAATGGGCAAAGTGAGTCAAAAGTCACAAACTTTCAGTCATATAATAAATAAGTCTAAGTGATGTAACATAAAACATAACAACCACAGTTAATAATACTGTGTTAAATATTTGAAGGTTTCTAAGAGAATAAATCTTAAAAGTTCTCATTACAAGGAAAAAAAAATCTGTCACTATGTATAATGACAGATGTTAACCAGGTTTATGGTGGCTATCATTTTGCAGTTTTAGGTGCAATACATGTTCGCCTAAAACTAATAATGTTATATGTCAGTTATACATCAATAAATTAATTTTTAAAAGGTAAATTACAATTTTAAAAAATCTTTATTTACAAAAACAGGTGGTAGGTAGGTTTGATTCTTGGACCATAGCATGCCAATCCCTACTATTCTATTAATAGCAAGAAGTATTATTGAGTAGAAAAAAATTTTCTATAAAGCACTAGAAATTATCCAAATTGTCACAGTTTGACCCCCTTTTATTGAAGTATATTAGAATGAAACAACAGCAGTCAACTGAAAATTCTAGAAAGCCTATCTTTTGTCTTAATCTTTCATTCAAAGAATAAATTAGTTCAGTTTATCTAATTTATATTGACCTTTCTGTTTTTTGAAGGTCTTATTCAAAAGTTGAAACATGCATTCAAGGAGCCATTAGCACTTTTGTTTTTGTAATAATAGAATTATTTAAAGTGTGGACAAAAAAAGAATACATGCATTTGAAAAATCATTTCTGTTCCACAAGGTACAAGATTAATACTGGAAAATCAACACAAATGAGGTACTCAAAGGAGACAGAACAAATGCCCAGAGAACTATAGGGATCTGCCACTATATCACCGCATGAATTTCTGCAGTTCAAAGAAGTTTATTGCCCCTTTTAATATTACTATAGTCAGCCATACAGTTGGAAATTTCACTTACTCCTTACTCTTCTTAATGTCATTTACCCACATCTCCAGAAAACAATGTCAGGCAGAAGTCAGTTGAGAAAGGAGAATAAAACAATGAGCATGCTTTATGATAGTTATACTCAATTCATACCCTCAAGACATAGAAAATTGTGATTCATGTCTAGCCATACATTTTCACGTTTATTCATAAGTTGGAAAAAATGCTGATTTGCAGGATCCACCTCCGTTAAGAGCATATGGATTTGCTATCAACTGATACCAGCGCTCTGGAAACAACTAAGCAAATTAGGAAATATCAGTCAATATCAGAAAATTTGGAAAACTCAGCAGTGATCACAGGACTGGAAAAGGTCAGTTTTCATTCCAGTCCCAAAGAAAGGCAATGCCAAAGAAAGTTCAAACTACCACAGGATTGCACTCATCTCACATGCTAGCAAAGTAATGCTCAAAATTCTCCAAGCTAGGTTTCAAAAGTACGTGAACTGAGAACTTAGAGATGTTCAAGCTGAATTTAGAAAAGGCAGAGGAACCAGAGATCAAATTGCCAACATCCACTGGATCATAGAAAAAGCAAGAGAATTCCAGAAAAAAAAAAAAATCTGCTTCTGCTTCATTGACTACGTTAAAGCTTTTGACAGTGTGGATCACAACAAACTGGAAAATTCTTAAAGGGATAGGAATATTAAACCACCTTACCTATCTCCTGAGAAACTTGTATGCAGGTCAAGAAGCAATATTTAGAACCAGATATAGAACAAGGGACTGGTTCAAAATTGGGAAAGGAGTACATCAAGGCTGTATATTGTCACCCTGCTTATTTAACTTCTATGCAGAGTACATCACGAGAAATGCTGGGCTGGATGAAGCACAAACTGGAATCAAGACTGCTGGGAGAAATATCAATAACCTCAGATATGCAGATAACACCACCCTTATGGCAGAAAGTGAACAGAAACTAATTAATGTCTTGGTGAAGGTGAAAGAGGAGAGTGAAATAGTTGGCTTATAACTCAACATTCAAAAAAAGAAGATCATGGCATGTGGTCCCATCTCTTCATGGCAAATAAATGGGAAACAATGGAAACAGTGATAGATTTTATTTCTTGGGCTCCAAAATCACTGCAGACGGTGACTACAGCCATGAAATCAAAAGATGCTTGCTCCTTGGAAGAAAAGCTATGACCAGCATAGACAGCATATTTAGAAAGTAGAGACATTACTTTGCCAGTAAAGGTCCATCTAATCAAAGCTATGATTTTTCCGTAGTCAAGCATGGATATGAGAGCTGGACCATAAAGAAAGCTGAGAGCCTAAGAATTGATGCTTCTGAACTGTGGTGTTGGAGAAGACTCTTGAGAGCCCCCTGGACTGCAAGGAGATCAAACAAGTCGATCCTAAAGGAAATCAGTCCTGAATATTCATTGGAAGGACAGACACTGAAGCTGAAGCTCCAATCTCTGGCCACCTGATCATCGGAAAAGACCATGATGCTGGGAAAGATTGAAGGCAGGAGGAGAAGAGAATGACAGAGGATGAGATGGTTGAATGGTATCACAGACTCAACGGACAAGAGTTTGAGAAAGCTTCAGGAGTTGGTGAAGGACAGGGAAACCTGACATGCTACAGTCCATGGGGTTGCAAATAATAGGACACAACTGACCAACTGAACAGTATTGAACTGGATATGCTTGGGGTACGAAAAACCTTTGGGATGTGAAAAGCAGAGCTTCACACAGATTTTATCCTATTCAAACTCAGTACTCTCCAATATCCTTGATTTATCTACCTGTTCATAAAAGAAGTCTGAGATTATGGTAAAGAAAAAGACAGTAGTGACCCATTTCTAAAAGTGTACCATTTATAAAACTTGGCTTAACTTTCAGGAAATGTTTCCATGATTTTCCTCAATCAAACTTTCTGGTGTATATCTTCTATCACCATGCTGCTATAAACCATTATTCAAAAAGCACGATACATATATGTGACAGTTCTTGATACGTGTGAAATACTTATATGCCTTTAAACATTAATCATGATATTCCTTTATTTAGAAATATTACATGTTAAATAACACCCTTCAATGGACATCCATCTAATATGCTTCCTTTCCCAAGAAGCTTTGTCTCATCACCTCAATGAGAAGTATTCTGTTCCTTCTCAGAACTTCAGGCTATATTTCATCCATTCTACTGTCATATTCATCAAGACTCTGCTTTTATTATAGTTAATTGAAAATACACTATTTTGTAATGAAATCATAAATGCCTTAGGGCTTCCCAGGCGGGACGAGTGGTAAAGAACCTGCCTGCCAATGCAGGAGATATAAGAGACTTGGTTCAATCCCCGGGTCGGAAAGTCCCCTGGAGTAGGACAGGGCAACCTACTCCAGTATTCTTGCCTGAAAAAGTCCATGGACAGAGGGGCTACAGTCCATGGGGTCACAAAGAGTCAAACACAATGGAGCACACACACAAGAGTATAAATGCCTTAAGCAAAGGGTCTTTCTTTTTTCTTTACATTTCTGCTTCACACTACACATTACATAATATCCAGTAAGAGACACTCAGTGAGACGTTGGCATGAAGTGGATGGATCTGGTAAGATTTCCCATTGTGTGCCAGGTATGGCCACATGTTATGTTTCTCCAGACAATGGATTGGCTTATTATTAGTTTTTTTTTTCTTTAATAGATTCTAAGGCTTGTTTAAATCACCCAAAAAGGATCTAAAATAATGAGACATGGGCTTCCCCATGAGGAATATATTTCCTCATCCAAAATTATTCTTTTAGAAAGCAAAGGGAAAACCAAAAGAGTAAGAAATAGAACTAAGCAAGGTGGTTTGCATTAATGAGATATGCAATTTGTTGTTACTGTTTAGTTTCTAAAGTCATGTCTGACTCTTCGCGACCCCATAGACTGCAACCTGTCAGGCTCCTCTGTCCATGAGATTTCCCAGGCAAGAATACTGAAGTGGGTTGCCATTTTCTACTCCAAGGGAAGGGAGCAGGAACTGAACCTGCAACCCAGGGACCAAATCTGCATCTCTTTGTGCCTCCTGCATTGGCAGATGGATTCCTTACCTTTGAGCCACTAGAAATACACAGTAAGAGACCATGAAGCTTCTTTTGTTTGTTTGTTTAACTGATATGAATACAATAGCACCTCCACCTTTTCTGGGAAACTTTTCAAATGCAAGTGAGAAGGGGCATCCGAGAAAGGATTCTTCAATAAAGATTGTATTTGAGAAAGCTGATGAGAAGTAAAGTTTTATAGATAATCAAAGTTAAATTTACTGAATAATTTTCATTCCTAGTAACACATAGAAAAGTTATTGAGGCTTTAAATCTATGCAGTAAGTTTGTTAATTTAACTGAACTGCAATAAAAGATAAAAATAAATATATCAATTGGTATCATAGGCTAAAAGTATATTACTTTTCTGCAAATACACACACACACACATAAAATCTGTGTATATACACACCCCCACATAAAAACATACACAAATTTTGCAAAAATGTTAATGAATTTAATTCTGACATATAGCCAACATATTTGGATCACAATAAATTGCTGATATGTCAGCTTGTGGCAATTACCAAGAATGATACTGGTAATTTAAGTTCCAATATTTGATTCCATAGTCTATAACGAGATCAAATCCTTTTTATGTTGGGTAGAAATGATTCTAAGTTTTTACAACTATATATTAAAATGTTTCACTCCTCTACATGAAGCTAGGAAAAAAATCCATTGTACTTAGAATTCATGATTTCTTTTAATAATATTAAATAAAAGTATTAGTAAAATACTGCTCAAAATTCTCCAACAAAGGCTTCAGCAATATGTGAACTGTGAACTTGCAGATGTTCAAGTTGGTTTTAGAAAAGGCAGAGAAACCAGAGATCAAATTGCCAACATCCGCTGGATCATTGAAAAAGCAAGAGCGTTCCAGAAAAACATCTCTCTCTGCTTTATTGACTATGCCAAAGCCTTTGACTGTGTGGAAAATTCTGAAGGAGATGGGCATACCAGACCACCTGACCTGCCTCCTGAGAAATCTGTATGTAGTTCAGGAAGGAACAGTTAGAACTGGACATGGAACAACAGACTGGTTCCAAATAGGAAAAGGAGTACGTCAAGGCTGTATATTGTCACCTTGCTTACTTAACTTATATGCAGAGTACATCATGAGAAATGCTGGGCTGGATGAATCACAAGCTGGAATCAAGACTGCCGGGAGAAGTATCAATAACCTCTGATATGCAGATGACACCACCCTTATGGCAGAAAGTGAAGAACTAAAGAGCCTCTTGATGAAAGTGAAAGAGGAGAGTGAAAAAGTTGGCTTTAAACTCAACATTCAGAAAACTAAGATCATGGCATTCAGTCCCATCACTTCATGGCAAATAGATGGGGAAACAGTGGAAACAGTGGCTAACTTTATTTTTCTGGGCTCCAAAATCACTGCAGATGGTGATTGCAGCCATGAAATTAAAAAACGTGTACTCCTTGAAAGGAAAGTTATGACCAACCTAGACAGCACATTAAAAAGCAGAGACATTACTTTGTCAACAAAGGTCCATCTAGTCAAGGCTATGGCTTTTTCCAGTGGTCATGTATCGATGTGAGAGTTGGACTATAAAGAAAGCTGAGTGCCAAAGAATTGATGCTTTTGAACTGTGGTGTTGGAGAAGACTCTTGAGAGTCCCTTGGACTGCAAGGAGATCCAACCAGTCCATCCTGAAGGAGATCAGTCATGGGTGTTCATTGGAAGGACTGATGTTGAAGCTGAAACTCCAATATTGGCCACCTGATGCGAAGAGCTGACTCATTTGAAAAGACCCTGATGCTGGGAAAGATTGAGAGCAGGAGGAGAAGGGGACGACAGAGGATGAGATGGTTGGATGGCATCATCGACTCAATGGACATGAGTTTGAGTAAGCTCTGGGAGTTGGTGATGGAAAGGGAGGCCTGGTGTGCTGTGGTTCATGGGGTCACAAAGAATCAGACATGACTGAGCGACTGAACTGAACTGAAAATAATATTTTACTTACAACTCAGCTGTCAGATATATTCTTTTGTTTTTGACTGGACCATTTTTAAAGTTGTTATTGAATTAGTTACAATACTGATTCTGCTTTATGTTCTGTTTTTTTTTTCGGCTATGAGGTATGTGGGGTCTTAGCTTCCTGACCAGGTATAGAACATGCAACCACTCCATTGGAAGGCGAAGTCTTACTTGTTGTACTACCAGGGAAAGCCCCAAATATAGTCTTTCAAAATTATTAAATAAAGGTCCAACCATAAAGTTATACCTTTGACTTATTTGGCAAGTTAAATGATCAAAATATTTATATAAATGTGCATGTTGTTCACTGAAATATGTACATATATTCACTGAATAGTGAGGATCATTATTACAACTTTAAAGATGTAGATTTCCTGGCCATCTCAGTATTCTTTCACAGTATCAACTCACCATTTCTAGAAAAAGAAAGGAAAAAATGGTTTTGCCAATACAGACACATTGTCTAATGGCCAACATTAGTTTTTCACCTAGTTGCAAGGCTGTATCTTGAAATATTAAAATTCTATATTTATTTTCTAGTTGTGCTCATAATCACACCTTATCTTTTATAGTTAGGTCTCATTCGTTCATAAAATAATTAGGAAATCTGTAACAATACCTATTGAACACACTGAGTTTTTTTTTAATTCTAATGAATAACATTCAAAATGCTTGCAAAGCAAACACATAGAAGTACATTGTGAAATAGTGGTTTTAAGAAGAATCCACATAGTAATAGCCAACACCCTATAGTACTTAACTGAGTCAACCGTGGATCCATACACTTTTATATTCTTCCTGTGTCATTAAAATAACTCTAGCAGGTCAGTATGACTCATACTTTGAAGATGAGAAAATAAGGTACAAAAAAGTTAACTAACTTGTCAGAAGTCACATAACAACTAAGTGGTAGAGGCAGAATTTAAACGTAAGAAATGTGGTTCCAGGGTTCATATATTAATAACTAATCAAAGCATTATTCTCTCAAATCATTTCATCACAGACAAAATATTGTCTTCATCCCACAGGCCATGAGATTGACTGTGTTTTATTTACATCTGTCCCCACGGTTGAGCAGAGGCCCTGGTACACAGCAGTCATTCAATAAAGATTTTGACTTGAATTAAGAAATTAAGAGAAGATGCCACATTAGATATCTATTCCCTCATAAGAAAGCATATTCATATCTAGGGAGCAGAATCAAAGCAAATCTTCACAAATTCTAAAACCCAGGGCAGTGATCTGTTTTGCTCTCAAATTCAACAGGATACTAAGCTGGCATGTTTTTTGGAGAGGAGATGAGGAATTTAAGCAAAAATAGATGAGGTAATTAAACACCAATGTATGACATATGGCTCAGAGGTAGCCTCCCCTGGAAACTAGTCGTTCGCAAAGAGAAAGGAGGCTAGGAAGAAAGGTTTCTGAGAATGTGACTGTGGATCATGGCCAATAGCACACCTGAAGGGTCTTTATTCTTAAAAGTTAAAAAAACTCATAATTATCCATACCTGAGATCACTCAGAGCCAGAATTTCCCCAGTGATTGGTTAAATAGCCCGTTGGTCAGAGGAACATTACCATGAAACAGAGGATTTTTTTCTTCTTTGATTACAATTTCAACCTTTTTTCTTTTTCAGCCACTTTACCCCTAATTTTTGTTTTCATTATTTGTTTAATTTAATTTCTTAGAAAAGCTATGTCATAAGCCATCTGATGACTTTGTAAATGCAAAGAGCCAATGTTGTGGAACAGACAATCTGATGACATAGTGTTTAGTGTTCCCTAAAGCAGGAGACAGATGAAGAGAAACGGTGAACCGGCAACCTTAGCATAATTAAGACAAGCCTGAGTGCTTGCCATGGTGCCATTACATTAATCTCACATCAGTGGCACCTGGCTAAAATTTATGAGATATGTAAAAGGGGCCTTTCCAACTGACCTTGATAAGGCAGAGTTATTTATCACGTGAGAGAATAGTCAGCAAGCTAGGGAGAATGAGGTATATTAGAAATAAGTTGGCAGAGAGATTTAAGAGCAGTGGGCTGCAAGACACTTTGACAGAAAAGATCAAGAGAAGTATTTCTAGTACTATGAACTTTAAGCATCCTTGATAAGAAAAACCTAAAGCCATACATCATGTTAATAAGCAATATATATGAGAAGAGGTAATAGTAAACCCCAAGTTTTAAACTTGTGCCAGTTCACTCACTTAATTTTGTTTTAAGTATTTCTTTACTGAACTCATGAGACTTGTGACCACAATGGATTCCAAATGAGTTCACACCCAAATAAATAAGCAAAATATACTGACTGTGAGTTCTTTTATCAATTATTGTATGTCCATGGCCTACTATAGAGCCTGGAATATTTGGATCCCATCAAACCACCAGATCTTACTATAGCTGGCTGCTACCTGTTCTTCGAAGTCTCAGTTTACATATTACCTCTAAGGAAAGGTCTTTACAGATCACCCCATCAAAAACCTACCACTATATGGAAATAACTTTTGTATCACCTATACATTTATTACTTTCTTTTCCTCTCTGGACTCAAGGTCCCCTCTCTTTGCTATTTACATCTATGCCAATACAGATCCAAAATCTACAAAAGGACATACAATCCAACATCTAGAAAAGGTCTTTGCAACCCCATGGACTATAGAGTCCATGGAATTCTCCAGGCCAGAATACTGGAGTATTCTCCAGTATATTCTCCAGCCTTCCCTTTCTCCAGGGCATCTTCCCAACCCAGGGACTGAACCCAGGCTTCCTGAATTGTGGGCAGATTCTTTACCAGCTGAACCACAAGGGAAGCCTGAGAATACTGGAGTGGGCAGCCTTATCCCTTCTCCAACAGATGTTCCCAACCCAGGAATTGAACTGGGGTCTCCTGCATTGCAGGCGGATTCTTTACCAACTGAACTATGGAAGCCCAGAAAAGGACACAGCTGGTGCTTCATAAATATATGTCCAATGAATGAAATGTTTTTTATTAAATAAATAGCAGAATTTTAAAATGGAAAAATAATGATTATTATTCTTTAAAATGTATTTTGGTAGATATATACTTTTATTTTAAATCATTGTGTTATCAGTAGTAACACATTGACGATACCTGATAATGGCTGCCCTTCACTAAAAACTCTGTTGTGATAAATGTCATTATCAAATTAATCTCCTCTGATTTATTTTTAAAAAATCTCAGACCTTTTCAACAGTGGACACTAGTGTTTTCAAAATATGACAAGACTTCTTAAGCCACAACCAGATATATACTTCAAATATTTCAACAAGAAATATGGAAGGACACAAAGTGCTTTTGTTGCTGTTGGAATTTTGTTTATTCTATGTCCATATAAAATGTATGACATAAAATCATAGTAGCTGTAATCTGTAGAAACTGCCATAATGTATGTGACATTTTATTTCTGTTCACGGGCCAATTAGTCAGCACAAGGGTCCCTCATTTTGTGTAATGGGCAATTTGAAGATTTCTTTTTAGCTGTGTCAAATATAATTGAATTTATACTCTAATAAAACAGAGATGGATGGATAAAATTCTGTATTTATACAATGAAGGCCTTATGGTCTTTTTGCTGTTGGGGACAACAGCACAGCTTTAGTGTTTCACATAAGAAAACTACACTGGGTCAAACAGATCTGATTGATTTTGGGCAACACCAGTACTAACATGGCTTTCTTTGCACACTTAAATTCTGCTTCTCTCTCACTTCATATTTGATAATTCTTCTATGCAAAAGCACAGACTACTAAAATCAGCAAATCACACAAAACAACCTTTCTAGACTTTTACTATACCTCAAAACTATAGTTTTAAAAGGTAGGTACATTTGGCAGCTGTTATTTTACGATGTAAGTTAGAAAAGCAATCTTTAGAAAAATCCCCAGATTATTTAAACAAATATAACAATACTTGTAAGAAAACTTGACTTGCCTCAGTTCCTAGTATAGTTAGTCTCTTTAAAAATCCAATTAACACGCACCCACATACAGAAAATTAATCACTTATAGTGTTTGTTTGGACTCTGGAGCTCCAGTCTGGATCTATGTCAGTGGTACAGGCTCTAACAGTACCTCATACAAAAGGTTTGGACTATTTCCTTTGCATGTACCTTGCAGATTATAAAATGTGCATTGGTAAGAAATTATTTCAAAATTAATTATATCAGAGTCACTAAACATTGTCCATTTAATGTGAATCTGTGCACTTTAATGCAAAATATCAATTATTAAATAAACATAAAGATAATAAATTGTGAGAGTAGAAGAGAGTAAGAGAATTACCTACTGAATGTCTCCATTTGAACTGAATTTCTTTTGTTCTCTAGGATTTTTTCAGACAATAATATAATGATCTAACTATAAAATATCATATTTAATGTTTGTTGTTAAACTTATTTAAGTATGTCAACTCTATTTAAATCTACTTCTTAGCATTACTAAAATTTCATAAGGAAAATATTCAAATATCTTGCAAATTGTAGAATGTTGCAGATTTCTATTTGCAATGGGAATGTTGAAAGAGGGTGAAAGGGGTGATATGGTCTATATTTCATAATTTTGTAATTTAACAATCTTATTTTATTAAAGAAAATCAGCTGCATACTTATTATCATCAAAGCAATAAGTGTTCATAATGATTCAAAGGCTAATTCATAGACCATCATATCTTATTTCTGTTCCTTCTAATCCTATCAATTTTTCTCTCTGTCTTCATATTAATTTAATGAGATAACTTTTGCTTTTCTAATTAGTCAAAGGACCAGTGGGATCATCCTCCTTCAAAAATATGCCAATATCAGAGACTTACTTTTCTTTCAAAAGTTGGTGAAACTTAATCATTTTCATTGTTTGTGCTGGAATACATACTTTTCCCTTTAAAATTAAATTGGAATCTCAAGAATGCACAGGTCATTAGTTTCTAGAGAGGGTACTTAAATTAAGAACAGTACTTTAATCTAGGAAAGTTCTCACATAAATAGGCTAAAAATGCTTAATTGTAAAATATAAATGTGATTATACTCTAAAGTTTTAAAAGACAATTATTTCTCCTAAAAGAACTGTGAACTCTTTTTTTTGTCTGTCTCTGCTATCACCCCACTTAAATATGTACCATGAGAATCCACAATTTTGTCAGTTTTGTTCACTTCTACAACTTCCCACAACAGTGCCTGGCACATAACAGACAGTGACCCTATGTTCATTATTGAATGAATGGATGGATAAATGATAAGAAGCCGAAATCTGCACTTTCTTGACCAAATCATATCCATGATACATCATCTATGATTTGCAATTATTCTTTAAAGTGGGAAAAGTGTTAGTCACTCTGCTGTGTCCAACTCCTTGAGACTCCATGGACTGTTCCCTGCCAGGATTCTCTATCCATGGAATTTCCAGGTGAGAATACTGGAGTAGGAAGCCATTCCCTTCTCCAGGGTAGCCTCGTAGTCCAGGTCAAACCCGGGTCTCCCACATTGCACAGAGATTCTTTACTGCCTGAGCACTAGGGAAGCCCCAAAGTGAACAGAGACACTATAAAAGCAATCTGAGCGCAAAATTTTTCTAGACTTTTATGCAAAATTTTAATTGTTTTTCACCCACACTCAACTGGACAGTTTCATTTTTTATTTATTTTTCTGTTAAAAAACACCAAGTAATATTTACCAATGAAATTTGAGTGAGAAAAGTCACTCCTATATTCTTTTATTTTTTTAATGAGATGATTCAGATAGCAGTTCAGACAGCTTATTCATTCATTTATCAGATTCTGATCGGTTGGTTTACCTTATGACTCCCTTCATCCATTCATTTTCAACTTACTCATTTTTAACAAAGCTCAAACAACCTAGAGAATAATTTTTGATCTTTATAAGCGAATTACAATGGAAAAAACAATTTTGTTAAAAAGAACTGATGCTAAATAGATTGCTTGAAAATAAAACAAGATCCTAAATCACAATGTGATGCCAACACAGAATGAATCAACAATGAGGGCAGTAGTTCATAACCAGTGTGAACACTAGCCATCTCACAAATGCAGCAATAGTTAGGTATATAGGCATTTTTTACTAGTAGCACATGCTCATTAACTTGTTCCTATAGCAGCCAACATATTTTTAAGGTAAGACATGAAAATAATTTTTGGTCAAACCCAGGTACCTTACATCAAGACACCTGGACTAAGAATGGTTAATTCATTTTTAATATTTGAAAGAAATCAAAAATCTTTAACACATGATGGAAGGCTAAAGAAGAATGAAGTGATTAATAAATAGTTTTCCCCAATGACAAGTGTGAAAAAAATCAATATTCAATATTTTAACTTTTTAAAACAGGCTAACAAATCAGGCTAAAGTTTGATCAATCACTTTTTAAGCTTTTTGATAAAAACAGCTGCTCACACACATGTCTTAGATGTCTTTCATCCTTTTTTTCCTGAAGTGAGCAGTAATTTTTACTTGGAATGTTGTGGTCAGATAACCTTATTCACCCCAAAGTTGATTGTAGAGCAATAGAATTAGCTATTAGAAAGAAGTAAGCCACAGTGAAGAAGAAGGAAAAAAAGAAAAAAAGAAAAACCTGTAGAATTTGTAATGAAAGAATAAGAAATGGAATTAAAGAAGGTCTAAAGACTTGGGAACAGACTGTGAGAACCAGATGGAGCCCTGAAAATCTACTCACTCAAATCTTCCATTGCAGATATCAGAAACTGAGGGTTAGAGAGGGTAGGTGACTTACACATGACCAAAACAGTCAGAACTGGGCCAGTGGATTTGACTCACTTAGTGTTCTGTACTCTTTTAGTCTTCATTTTTGTCAAAACACAAACACACACAACATTGAGGGGATAAAATTGCAACTAAATGGGCTTCCCTGGTGACTTAGATGGTAAAGCATCTTCCTGCAATGCAATAGACCCAGGTTTGGTCCCTGGGTTGAGAAGATTGCCTTGGAGAGGAAATGGCTACCCACTGCAGTATTCTTGCCTGAAGAATTTCATGGACAGAGGAGCCTGGTGGGCTTCCATCCACGGGGTTGCAAAGAGTCGTGCACAACTGAGCAACTAACAGAACACACAATGCTGATAAAAAATGGCGAGAAAAATCACATTTCTATAGGTATTACGTACTGAAACTGTTCTTCCTGCCTGCCTCAGTAGTATCAACAGCCCTTATTTTTCTTGTTCTAAACAGCACAATTAAAATTTTAAAAGTCATTTGAAGGGCCACAGATCTAAATTTCTCTTCTTCTAACTCAAATTAGTTTACTAGTTTCATCAATATAATTTAGCAGATTTTCTTTAAATGATCCTGATGACATTTGCCTTTTTCCTTCCATAATATTCAAAACAGAACACAAACTGCTATATTTGTAAAATAGTATAGTTAGATGTTGTAGGAATTAGTGTATCATTTAAAAGGCATGCAATGGGTGAAAAGTGTTCTCTGAAGTCATAATCTCTTATCAAACTAAAGACTTTTCTGAATTAACGTCACACCTAGTCAAATACAGATATTTGGGAAATGGAAACCATCCACTTCCTTTGTAACCATGAATCTCTTTAAAATATTATTTGTATTAGTCAGGCTTACCACAGGTTCTAGTCCCAGCTCTCACTGAGTCACTTTATGACCAAGTTTATAATCACTTTAGATGTCTGGGCTTCATTTCCCTTACCTATAAAATGAGGAAGTTGGAAAAGAGTTATCCCTGAACTCCTGCCAGGTTATTTTTTTATATGGGTAGTGTTACATTGTGTGACATAGTCTAAATAGCAAAATAGTTTACTTTAGGATTACATAATGACCATCAGAGAATGCTCTACTAATCTAAGAACTGGGGCATTTTCTAAAACATAACTTCTACAATCAAATTGTTTAGTGCAATGTTAGATATGACATCAAATAATTTTAAAATATATTTTTACATCCTAGCACACAAGATATATAGACAAGTAGATACGGATACAGACATAGATCTTTCAATTTTATAAATTCATCCTCGGATGAATGGCATAGATTTTGCAGCCTGGATTAGACAATTTATTTATTTACTTAGACAACTGATTTTAATATAGTACTTTACAACACATTGAAGCAGAGTTACACAAACTGCCCTGGTTACTATTTTGAAAGGTAAATAAGCAAAAAAGTCTACTATGTCACACGTATAGGCAGAGAATTCAGATGAACAGAACAATGCTGTTTGGGAAATGATGGAAAAATGATATACTAATTTAAGCTTTGTGGTATTTAATGAACCACATAGTGTGCCATAGAGACTCCAGGGCTTTTAATGCAGAAATTTTCCAGAAACAATGCACTGCCTTGTAAGGCGAGAACAAGATGGCAAAGAATTGAAAGAAACCAGAGTTACCCAAATGGCTGGAACACAGAGAGTTTGGGCAAGTGATAAAATTGAATGGGTAACCTTAATACAAATAAAAATTTTAAGAAATGCATGGTTATCCTTTTTCCCAAATACCAGTCACAGCTGTTAAAAATGATCAGGCTAAAGTAGCTCACTGAACTCTTGAAATCACTTTTTCTTCCTGTATCTGTCTTTATCAACACAACATCCTGTGATATGGTATTATCACCCTAATTTATTACAGAATGAAACAGACTGAGAGATGTCACCCATCTGAAGTCATGTACATAACCAGACTGTCCGACACATTTATCTCAGAAACATTTCAAGGCAAGAGTAAATGATATGCTTGTTATTCACATGGGCAAAAGGAACAGAATCTATTTTACACCACTCAACATTGTTTTTCCCAATCTGACTAACTTCTGGAACCAGTAGTGTCACTTGAGATTTTTCTGGCTCCACCTCAGACCCATTGAATCATAATCTCCAGGGAAGCTGCCTGGGAATTTGTTAATTTGAAGTGTCTCCCCAGGTGATTTGGGTCATTAGCCAAGTTTTGGAGACTGTAGTAGTACAACTAAGAGTTAAGAGGATACTGTCTTATAAGTTTAGGATGTTTAGAAACAAAATGCACCCATTGCAAAATTGACCCAATCCGGTTCCTCTCTTTTACAAACAGGCATGATAGATGTCTTTTTCACAAGGGAGTAGACAGACTGCCAAATACCACCTATATTTCTGGGTCAGAGACAGATTGGAACTTCACCAAGAGAAACTGGGCATTCGTACTTGGTCTGTTTCCATGTCGGGGACAAAACAATTCTAATCTTACTGATCTTTTCATTAAAGAATAAAGCAATCTCAGGGCATTAACTGCTGACAGTAACACAGACCATGGATTTCATGGATTAACCAAAGCACAAACATTCTAGAACATGTCTGTAGAACAATTCTTTGTTTGTCTAGTGCAGGAGGCAAAAACATAATAAGTCTCAGTTGAACTGAGTTTAATTACTTAATATACTATTTGTCATTTAAGAATTTGTGTGCCCATCAGCATAGCAACAGTTTCTCATAGATGCTTAGAGATTCTGTTATGATATCACATAATATGAATAGTACTCAACCGCTATCAAAACACTTTCACATATATTAGCATGCTTTATCTTTACAATAAAGCTGTGAAGTGGATAGGAATTCTCAACAAATCAAAAGGATTATTATAATTAAGATGTATTCTTTGCAGAATGCAAATACCCTGAGGTGTTTCTGATTTGCTTTTGGTTTCATGCAAAACAAGATATACATCACCCCTTACACTGTGAAAAACAATTTCCAACTCTAAAATATTCATTAAATACTTTTTCTTAAATGGAAAATGATTTATGCAATGCTAATTTAGCTGATGAATTTGAGTTTCAAAAAGAAAGTAAATCGAGTAATCAGGCTGTACTACATTAAATATCAAGCATATAGATCCTGATTTGTTTCATCAAAACAGTTTCTTAGCTCTACCAAAGGCTAAATCCTTTCCCCAACTCAATGGCTCACCTAAAGAATAGTGACTATAGTGAAATACTACAGTAAAGATTTTGCTCATGATAATCTGAATTTTTTAATTAATATTTTCAAAGTTGTTATTTTTAATGTTTTCATTCACTAGCAATTTTATCCTTTATTCTTCCTTACTGAGATCCCAAATTTCTAACATTATCTCAGTAATATTTTTTTCTGCTAGAAAAACTTCAAAGATAAACTTCAAAAATAATTTTTTTTTTTTCTGGATAAAGTGAGCACAGCTAGTAAAGTTACCACGTGAGGAGAACACTATGAAAACCAAATATTCAAATACCAATTACAGCAAAGAACTACTTAGGCACACAAAAATTTATCAAAGTTATTATTCAACTTAATATTATCAACAGGTTCAGGAAACATACAAGTTTTTCTCGGAGAGAGACTCCATCTGAGTTTCTAATTAAATCACTTTTGTATAGTTCTTTTTCTTCCCTGCACAAAAGGTCTTTTTTCCCCCTCCATTCTTGCTCTCCTTCCTTCTTTGTTGATACTGTTCACTTCCAAGCCTGCCTCTGAACTCTCTGTCTAATTAGCTCTTGATAGATCTGCTGCCCTGTTTCCACAAACATTTAATTCTGCCGTCAGTCCCATTTACATTACAGCATGTTGCATTGTCTTTTACCAGCCTAATTTTGTTTGAGTGAATGTAAATCCCATTAAACAGTCACCTATTAGACTGTGGCATATAAACTCCAAAAGCCTCTTTATTACAAGAGTGAACATAAGGCCCAATTGATAAAAGATTTCTGGGACATTTCAATTTGTGGTTAACTTCAAATATTCTGTCTGTTTTAAGCTTAGGCAGCTCAGTTTTTCAAAGTATTTGACAGAGTATTTGAGTATCTTTCAAACCCTATATTCCATGGCATGACATAATAAATATCACTTGCTTCTTGGCTTTAGAAAAATATATATATTTACTTATACCTAAACATATGTTAAAGATGTATCCTTCCCCTTTTGGTTATTTTATTTTTCCCCATGGTAAAACAACTATATTATTTTCAAAAGACCACACAAATATCAGGATGGCTTGCAGATCCCTCTGGAAAGAGCTCTTCTTAAATATTAAACAACTGTGCATAAAAAGTGTTTTCTGATGAGTTTTATAAAGAGGGTTAAAACATAGCATTCTAAGATGTAGCTCATCCAGAGGCGAGAAGATGCTGGCATCAGAGACAGCTTCGTCTCCTGACTAGAATGTAATTTGATAGCCCAAAACAAGAGAAAGATGATTTCAGAGATCATTAAAAGTTCTGGAAGGAGACAGTAGCCAATTATCAGAGTTAGTGATATTTATACCAATATATCCAATCAAATTAGTGTCAGCTACTGGTTTCTATCTAAGTGAGGGCTCAGTGTAGACTTTCCCTAAAGCTGAGTGAATCATTCGGCACTATGGTCACGTCATTGCGTGGTTTCAAGTAAGGGTGAGAATGGCTTTTTTTCCATTTCCTTCTGGTAATAAACTCAGAAAGACACCCATGAAGTGCAAACCCTCATGCACAAAATTATTTCTCACCCCTGCAGGCTTGTCAAAGCCAATATTTCAGGGAAGCACGGGTTGCTGAAGGGGACTGTGATTTTTTTTGCCGGCTGTGAGTCTCTAAGGAAAACAAACATTCCAAAAGAGACTGCAGCCAAAATTGCTAATAACTTCACACAGCTCTTTTGCCATGATGACAAAATCCACAAGAAGACTGAATAAGCAATGGGTGAGGCGGTCAGCCACAGCTATTTGTATAGAAATAAAAATATGTATGGTATCAAATGCTAGTTATGGAGTCAACCTATATTAAGAATATAAACACTCATGGATACGGTTTTGACAAATATATGGACTGTAAAGTGAGTAATTATTAACAGACATTCAGCTTGTTGTAAGAAACATAAAAGAAGATTAGTGAAGCAAAGTGGATGGTTTTATGTTGTTTTAAGAGCATAAAAGGAAGAGGAAGGGGCAAAATACAAATTACTATGTATAACATAGATAAGCCACAAGGATATATTGTACAACACAGGAAATGTAGCCATTGCTTTGTGATAACTTTAAATGGAGTATAATCTTTAAAAATATTGAATCATTATGCTCCATGTATGAAAGTAATATATTATAAATCAATTTAAAAAGAGCCTAAAATTATAAAACAACTGAGAATGGAGGATCAGAAATTCATCAATACTCACCCATATTTATAATACACAGCTTCTCAAGTAAGTAATATATATATATATATCTAAATTCTTGAATGTTCAGGCCCAGAAATACCAAGGAGTAAAATACAGAAGCAATTTTCTTAGATAATAGGTTCCTTATATCTCTTTACACATGTTTCATTTGGGTTAAGACCAGATTAGATATTATGTGTATGAACCTGACATGTTTGCTTGCCTTTATACCCATTACATAGTTTTAAGGACAGCATCACTACAGCATTTGATATGATCAGATAAAGCATAATGGCTAGTACGAGTTTCATTCTGGTCCCCTTGGTTGTTCCCTTATGGTCACATCAAACTTCATTGAGGCTAGGATTTCAAAGGGAGAGGCAAGCATTAGTTTAGTGTTACTTATTTCCAAAATAGGCAATTGACCTACTAGTTTGGTTCTTGTGGTTCACTAAAGTTATTTTTTTTCTGACATATTAACATTACATTGTAAAATATGACTAACTTCTAAAGGAAATTTTTAGTGCTGTGCCTAGAAACAAATCAAGAGATACATAATAAGTATATTGATGGAAGTTGTAAGTCACTAAACCCATGACTTAAAAAATATGATGTTGTGAAAGTGTTACACTCAATATGACAGCAAATTTGGAAAACGTGGTAGTGGCCACAGGACTGGAAAAAGTGTTTTCATTCAAATCCCAAAGAAGGACAATGCCAAAGAATGTTCAAACTACCACACGATTATACTCATTTCACACGCTAGAAAAGTAATGCTCAAAATTCTCCAAGCTAAGCTTCAACAATATGTGAACTGACCACAGAAAAATCAAGAGAATTCCAGAAAAACTTCTGCTTTGTTGTTTACACTCAAGTCTTGACTACATGGATCACGACAAACTGTGGAAAATTCTTCAAGAGATGGGAATACCAGACCACCTTACCTGCCTCCTGAGGAATCTGTATGTAGGTCAAGAAGCAACAGGTAGAACCAGACATAGAACAATGGATTGGTTACAAATTGGGAAAGGAGTACATCAAGCCTGTATATCGTCACCCTGCTTATTTAACTTATATGAGAAATGTTGGGCTGGATGAAGCACAAGCTGGAATCAGGATTTCCGGGAAAAATATCAATCACGTCAGATATGCAGGTGACACCACCCTTATGGCAGATAGTGAAGAGGAACTAAAGAGCCTCTAGATGAAACTGAAAGAGGAGAGTGAAAAAGTTGGCTTAAAACTCAACATTCAGATAACTAGCATTATGAAGATTATGGCATCTGGTCATGGCAAGCAGATGGGGAACAATGGAAACAGCGAGAGACTGTATATTCTTGGGCTCCAAAGTCACTGCAGATGGTGACTGCAGCCATGAAATTAAAAGACACTTGCTCCTTGGAAGAAAAGCTATGAACAACCTAGATAGCATATTAAAAAGCAGAGACATTACTTTGCTGACAAAGGTCCATCTAGTCAAAGCTATGATTTTCCCAGTAGTCATGTGAGTGTTGGACCATAAAGAAGGTAGAATGCCAAAGAACTGATGCATTTGAACTGTGGTGTTGGAGAAGACTCTGTGCATCCCTTGGACTGCAAGGAGTTTAAACCAGTCCATCCTAAGGGAAATCAGTCCTGGATATTCATTGGAAGGACAGATGCTGAAGCTGAAGTTCCAATACTTCGGCCACCAGATGCGAAGTGAGTTGGTGATGGACAGGGAAGCCTGCATGCTGCGGTCCATGTGGTCGGAAAGAGTCAGACACGAAGACTGACTGAACTGAACTGATGCCAAGAGCCAACTGATTAGAAAAGACCCTGATGCCGGGAAAGACTGAAGGAAAGAGGAGAAGAGGATGACAGAGAACAAGATGGTTGCATGGTATCAGTGACTCAATGCACATGAGTTTGAGCAAGCTCTGGGTGGTGGTGGTGGACAGGTAAGCCTGGCGTGCTGCGGTCCATGGGATTGCAGAGTCCGACACGACTGAGCGACTGAACAGCAGCAAACCCATGAAGGTTTCTAGATCCACACAGGTCTCTGTATTAACTATAACATTTATAAAAACAATTTTAGTAACTTTTTAAAATAAATATCTGTATGTTATACTAGGTCATAACATATAATCTGTATGACTATTGATGTATTACAAAATCTCGGAGTCACAGTTCCTTTTTAAAAAGAAGAAAAAAATCTAAAGTGTTAAGATTAAATAGGACCATTCCATAAACAAATATGTGTGTACTTCTTAATACAAATAACAAGCTGTAATAGACACTAGGTATACAGTAGTGAACAATCGTATTTCTCACAGAGCTATAATGAAGAAGGTCAAAAACCACATGACAACCTCTGATAAGCTCTACCTGGACACTGATAGCTACACCTTTGCATCTTCAACATGTGTTTCCTTTCACCCTTCTATTTATGGAATTTTTCACTTTTAAAGTCAATCTGTCCCAAGGAATCATTATAAACTGATCCTTCTGCCTATCTATGGCACAAGTAAATAATCACAAAATCCGTCCCTAGTCAATGAGATGACCTTGCTCCCTGTTCAAAGTGATGGGAAACTATCTGAGAGGAGGCGTGTTCATTGAATTAAGAACACAACTGAGGTGATCATATGAGAACAGAATTGCTTTGGGCCACTTTGTCACAATTAGAGGAAAGTCTGGCTAAGAATGAAGCCAAAAGAGAAAAGTAGAGTTCAGATATTAAGACAGTGAGAAGGTGTCTTAATGGCATGGCCTCACCCCCAGATCTATGTATGTTTAACACCCTGAACATTCCTGGACTTCCCATTTTTGTGAGCAAACGCAGTCCCTTAGTTTAAGCTAGTTTCAGACTAGGTTTCAATCATCCACAACCAAATGGGCTGTAATTATAGGTACAGAGGACAAGAGCAGAGTAAAATGAGGATAACACAGTGCTTCAAGCAGAGAAAATATCATGAAGATTCTCTATGAGATAAAAAACATGGCGTGTATTTGAGGAACTATGAACATAATAATACTATTACTGTCACCATAACTATAACTTTTATAGCTTCTAGGTCTTGATTAGAGGCACTAAGAATGATACCCCTACCAAGATAGGGCTTCTACCAGACTATCTTTTCATTTGAAACCTGTATTTTATTTAGTCTACTGGGCTATCAAACAGAATGATTTTTTTTTTCCCCCTAAATGCAGGCGTTATATAAATAGAAAGGTAGCAGAAAGAAAGACTTAGATTTGGAAAAGAAGATAAGTGGGAGGCCTCGGTAAGCCACTAGGCTGAGGGCCTTAGGAAATCCAAGGATAGTGTAGTAAAAAGGAGTTTCCTGGCATAGCTGATAAGACCACTGGAAAGGAAAGAAACTTAAGACTGAAATTAGGATTCCCCAGTTTTGCCTAAGGCTAGCCCTGGCTACATAATGCATCATATCCTTTAAATGAAATTAGGTGATTTGAAATAGTGCTTTCCACTGGTACTAATTTGAAAGACTTGGTTTTTGAAAAGGATAAATTTAGCAAGTTTGAAATCTGCCTTCACTTGTTTATTCTGATTGTTTTAAGTAAGTAGTTAAAAGACAGTTTAATACATGGTATTCTTTTTAAGTACTCTTGAATTCTAAAAATCTGATAACTGGAGTAACTTTGGATAACTGACAGTTACTTTGACTAACAGAAGTTACACTCAGCAAAATAGAAAGGCTTCGGGAGAAATGCTCTGAGTTAGTAGATTTCAGAGAGAGAATGTATAATTACCAATATTCTTTACAGTTTATTTATTGCCATACCTCAAGATCCCGACTCAGCCATGCTTACACAAGCAGACTTTCTCTTACTGTCTTTTTTTGTGTATCTATGGTGCCTATTAATATAGCACCTGAGTGAGATTGTTTAAATTCAAAGGGAGTTTTTGCCTGAAGGAGGGCAGCAGAATTGAGCCCAATGGGAGTTCTATCTGAGTATCTGAGGGCAGAATTTAGTCTACTGGAAGGGCAGTTACTAGCTAGGGATTTAACTACTGCAGCAAAGTTTTAAGGAAGAAAGTAAGTGACAATATAATAGGGGCTTTCTTGTTCCCTCACTTTCCCTAAGTAGAGTTATTTTGATAAAACAAAAAACAAAAAAACTGCATTGGACAGACTAGCTCTAAATTATGGCATCTTGAATTTAGAATTTCAATTATTGAGTCTTGAATATCACTCAGATTCTCTGTCAAACAGATTCTATACAAGAGTTAACGGAGAATATTTAACCTGTCAGCCTTAACAAAAATCAGTATAAAAATATGAGGTAAATATCTCCCTACCTGGCATATATCCAAATCCTTAACTATGAAAATCCCATATGAAAATAATTAATTTAAATGTCATGTATATCTTTTTTGAAAGAAAATAATTCAGATAAACAAAGTAGCAGTCATTTTAGATTAGAAAAAAAATGTCAAACACCTATTTTTACTGCATGGTAATGGCATCTGTTTCAGACTTTTAATCATTCTATTTGCATTTTTAAAGACACAAGTCATATGTATGTATATGCATACTTGTATAAATACAAGTTTATAAATATATTATTATTCTAGAGGCAGAGGAAAAATAAAGTTCATTCTGACACCCACACATAATCATCTTCCCTTCCCCTTTATTCCCCAACATGCTCAATTCACCACTCTAAGTCTGACTAGTATCTTCCCTGCTACCCTTATATATACATGTATATACACATATATATAATAACACAAGTGCTGTTTGATATGAGTGCAGTAGTCTTTATCATGCAAAATTTTAAAGTGTGAAAAATGTTTTACAGTCATATACTTCAATGGGAGCAGATCACAGAAATCACCTCTATTGTCTAATAGCTATACAGTCAATATGCCAGCAAATTCAGAAAACTCAGCAATGGCCACAGGACTGCAAAAGGTCAGTTTTTATTCCAATCCCAAAGAAAGGCAATGACAAAGAATTTTCAAACTACCACACAACCGCACTCATCTCACATGCTAGCAAAGTAATGCTCAAAATTATCCAACCCAGGCTTCAATAGTACCTGAACTGAGAACTTCCATAAATTCAATCTGAATTTAGAAAAGGCAGAGAAACCAGATATCAAATTACCACCATCCATTGGATCATAGAAAAAGCAAGAGAGTTCCAAAAAAACATTTACTTCTGCTTTACTGACTACCCCAAAGCCTTTGACTGTGTAGATTACAACAAAATGTGGAAAATTCTTAAAGAGATGGGAATACCAGACCACCTTACCTACCTCCTAAGAAATCTATATGCAGGTCAAGAAGCAAAAATTAGAACTGGACATGGAACAAAAGACTGGTTCCAAATCGGGAAAGGAGTTTGCCAAGGTTGTATATTGTCACCTTGCTTAGTTAACTTAAATGCAGAGTATATTATGTGAAATGCCAGGCTGGATGAAGCACAAGCCAGAATCAAGATTGCTGGGAGAAATATCAATAACCTCAGATATGCAGATAACACCACCCTTATGGTAGACAGTAAAGAGGAACTAAACAGCCTCTTGATGAAAGTGAAAGAGGAGAGTGAAAAAGCTGGCTTGAAATTCAACATTCAGAAAACTAAGATCATGGCATTTGTCTCATAACTTTATGGCAAATAGATGGAAAACAATGGAAACGGTGAGAGAGTTTATTTTTGGGGACTCTAAAATTACTGCAGATGGTGACTGCAGCCATGAAATTAAAAGACACTGGTTCCTTAGAAGAAAAGCTATGACCAACATAGCATATCAAAAAGCAGAGACATCACTTTGCCATCAAAGGTCCTTCTAGTCAAAGTTGTGTTTTTTCCAGTAGTTACGTGTAGATGTGAGAATTCAGTTCAGTTCAATTCAGTCGCTCAGTCATGTCAGACTCTTTTGACCCCATGAACCACAGCATGCCAGGCCTCCCTGTCCATCACCAATGCCCGGAGTTTACCCAAACTCATGTCCATTGAGTTGGTGATGCCATCCAACCATCTCATCCCCTGTTGTCCCCTTCTCCTCCTGCCTTCAATCTTTCCCAATATCAGGTTCTTTTCAAATGAGTAAGCTCTTCATATCAGGTAGCCAAAATAATGGAGTTTCAGCTTCAACTCAGTCCTTCCAAAGAACACCCAGGACTGATCTCCTTTAGGATGCACTGGTTGGATCTCCTTGCAGTCCAAGGGACTCTCAAGAGTCTTCTCCAACACCACAGTTCAAAAGCATCAATTCTTCTGCACTCAACTGTCTTTATAGTCCAACTCTCACACACATACATGACTACTGGTAAAACCATAGCCTTGACTAGACGGACAGTTGTTGGCAAAGTAATGTCTCTGCATCTTAATAGGCTGTCTAGGTTGGTTATAGCTTTTCTTTCAAGGAGTACGTGTCTTTTAATTTCTAGGCTGCAATCACCATCTGCAGTGATTTTGGAGCCCAGAAAAATAAAGTCAGCCACTGTTTCTACTGTTTCCCAATCTATTTGCCATAAAGTGGTGTGATCGGATATCATGTTCTTAGTTTTCTGAATGTTGAGCTTTAAGCCAACTATTTCACCCTCCTCTTTCACTTTCATCAAGGGGCTCTTTAGTTCTTCTTCACTTTCTGTCATAATGGTGATGCCATCTGCATATCTGAGGTTACTGATTTTTCTCCCAGAAATCTTGATTCCAGCTTGTGCTTCATCCAGCCCAGTGAGAATTGGACTATAAAGAAAGCTGAGCACCAAAGAAGTGATGCTTTTGAACTGTGGTATTGGAGAAAACCCTTGAGAGTCCCTTGGACTGCAAGGAGATCCAACCAGTCCATCCTAAAGGAAATCAGTCCTGAATATTCGTTGGAAGGACTGATGCTAAAGCTGAAACTCCAATACTTTGACCACCTGATGTGAGGAACTGACTCATTGGCATCACTAATTCAGTGGACATGAGTCTGAGCAAACTTCGGGAGTTGCTGATGGACAGGGAAGCCTGGAATACTATAGTACATGGGGTCACAAAGAGTTGGACATGACTGAGTGAAGGAACTGAACTCATGAATTCTGTGCTCCATATAAGAGAGTTCCCTTGGGGCACATGACTAATTAGTGGAGGACTTTCAATGAGGCAAGATTTCTTACTTCCAGTGAGATGCTTTCTTCATAATGACAGGTTGCCAATTGTCAACAATCACATATCATGTGCTATACTGTATTTCCCTGTGTGTGTGGGTATTATATGTCTGTGTCTATGTTATGTATGAGGAGTGAAAGCTTATCAATGGGCTAACAAAGATGACAAAAAGAAAGTATCAGTGACATTCTTTTTGGCATGATAAATATTCTACACGTACCACATAGTAGGCACTATTCCAGGTAGTGTAAACATACAGCACAAAGAAAAAAAAAACAAAAAACTCTTACTATGGTGCTTATTAGTCTAACTGAACAAGACTAAAAAACACAACCACAATGACTGTGTGTGTTTGAGTTTGTAAAAGTGATTATACAAGTTGAAAGTTATAAGAGACCCCAGAGAAAATGCAACTTTTTCCACACCTTTGGATGTTTTCTATGACTACTTCTTCCAAATATTACATCTACCAACCTGCACTGTCTTACAAAGCAGAAAATTTATTATGGGAAAGCAAGCTCTGCTTCAGCCATTTAGATGTGAGTAGCAGTCATAATACTCCTATCTGCCCAAGAATGTTTAAGATTGAAATGAGTTTTACACAGTCCATGGCAACATTTCCTGTAGATGGTACCCATTAATTAAAGAGAACATAGAGGTACAGATGATTCTAAGGAACATTTCTGAGTACAAATTGATAGTCCTGTATATACTTTAATCAGTTCTAGTGTAATCTTATCATGTGTTTTTAAAAGGCTTTAAACTGATTTTTATTTTCATGGAAAGTGGGAAAAACTGTGTTGAAATTAAGTTAATTTCATTGGGAGTGGTAAATCAGGTCCATTTATGAAAGGATAAAATGTGCTTTAAATGTGTGATTGAATCCCAGGTGCCATTTAGCTTGTTCTTTCAAACATTAGCTCAGGATCTACCTACCTACCTACCTATCTATCTATTTATCTATCTATAGGCAACTGACCTTAATCTATCTATCTATCTATCTATCTATCTATCTATCTATCTATCTATCGGCAACTGACCTTAAAAGGTCAGTTTCATTCCAGTCCCAAAGAAAGGAAATGCCAAAGAATGTTCAAACTAACACACACTTGCACTCATTTCACATGTTAGCAAAGTAAGCTCAAAATTCTCCAAGCCAGGCTTCAACAATACATGAACTGAGAATTCCCAGATGTTCAAGGTGGATTTAGAAAAGGCAGAGGAACCAGAGATCCAATTGCCAATATCCGTTGAATCAAAGAAAAAGGAAGATGATTCAAGAAAATCATCTGCTTCATTGGCTATGTTAAAGACTTTGACTACATGGATCTCAACAAACTATGAAAAACTCTTAAAGAGATGGGAGTAGTAGATCACCTGACCTGCCTCCTGAGAAATCTGGATGCAGGTCAAGAAACAACAATTAGAACTAGACATAGAACACCAGACTGGTTCCAAATGGGGAAAGGAGTACTTCAAGATGTATATTGTCACCCTGCTTATTTAAATTATATGCAGAGTACATCATGCAAAATGCTAGACTGGATGCAGCACAAGCTGGAATTAAGATTGCTGGGAGAAATATCAATAACCTCAAATATGCAGGTGACACCACCCTTACGGCCGAAAGCACAGAGGAACTAAAGAGCTTCTTGATAAAAGTGGAAGAGGAGAGTGAAAAAGCTGACTTAAAAATGAACATTCAAAAAAATAAAGATCATGGTATCTGGTCCCATCACTTTGTGGCAAGTAGATGGGGAAACAATGGAAACAGTGACAGACTTTATTTTCTTGGGCTCCAAAATTATTACAGACGGTGATTGTAGCCATGAAATTAAAAGACTCTTGGTCCTTGGAAGAAAAACTATGACAAATCTAGACAGTGTATTAAAAACAGAGACATTACTTTACCAACAAAGGTCCATATAGTCAAAGCTATGGTTTCTCCAGTAGTCCTGTATGGATGTGAGAGCTGGACCATAAAGAAATCTGAGCATCAAAGAATTGATGCTTTCAAACTGTGGTGTTGCAGAAAACCCTTGAGAGTCCCTTCGACTGCAAGGAGATCCAACCTATCAATCCTAAAGGAAATCAGTCATGAATTTTCATTGGAAGGACTGATGTTGAAGCTGAAGCTCCAATAATTTGGCCACCTGATATGAAGAACCGACTCACTTGAAAAGATCCTGATGCTGGTAAATGTTGAAGGCAGGAGGAGAAGGGGATGACAGAGGGTGAGATGGTTGGATGGCATCATCGACTCAATGGACATGAGTCTGAGCAAGCTCCAGAAGATGGTGATAGACAGGGAATCCTGGCGTGCAGGAGTCCATGGCATCGCAAAGTGTAAGATATGACTGAGTGACTGAACACAACAATCTATATCTATTATCTATATATACCTAAAAATGTATACACATATAAACACATACATACATTAACATATATCTTTTTTTCTTTTATGTGGTGTTCAACTAATTAGATATAATAAGAAGCACAGTCCTAGACACAATGCAAACGGACAAAAATCACCATTTGATCAACATTAAATATGTGTGCTTTTATTCTGGGTTACAAAATTAGAAAACTAAGATCATGGCATCTTGTCCCATAACTTCATGGCAAATAGATGGGGAAACATCAAAACAGTGAGAGACTTTATTTCTGGGGCTCCAAAATCACTGCAGATGGTGACTGCAGCCATGAAATTAAAAGACGCTTGCTCCTTGAAAGAAAAGCTATAACCAACCTAGACAGCACATTAAAAAGCAGAGACATTACTTTGCCAACAAAGGTCCATCTAGTCAAGGCTATGGTTTTTCCGGTAGTCATGTATGGATGTGAGAGTTGGACCATATAGAAATCTGAGCACCAAAGAATTGATGCTTTTAAACTGTGGTGTTGGAGAAGACTCTTCAGAGTCCCTTGGACAGCAAGGAGATCCAACCAGTCCATCCTAAAGAAAATCAGTCCTGAATGTTCGTTGGCAGGGCTGATGCTGAAGCTGAAACTCCAATACTTTGGCCACCTGATGCAAAAAGCTGACTCATTGGAAAAGACTCTGATACTAGGAAAAATTGAAGGCAGGAGGAGAAGGGGACGACAGAGGATGAGATGGATGGCACCACCAACTCAATGGACCTGAGTTTGGATAAACTCTGGGAGTTGGTGATGGATGAGGAGGCCGGGTGTGCTGCAGTCCATTGGGTCACAAAGATTCAGACATGACTGAGCAACTGAACTGACTGAATTAACAAATCTGAATATTTTTAACTGTTAAAATATATTACCTATAACTGACATCAAATACTTACTTGACTAGAGAAATCAAGTTTCACAGACTGGATAGCCAGTTTCTAACAAGCATTCTCCTCATAACATCAGAAAAACTTTCAGGGTATTTAACTACTTTTCAGAAATATTTTATCAGGCTCCTTCAGAACAACTGTAGTAAAGGGAAAGTGGCAGAGAATAATACTTTGTATTTTGTCTGTGAGCTAATATTAGCGAGAGAACACAATTTTTAGGCAGAAAACTACAAGTACACTAAAGGATATAAAACATATGTCTCATTTTTATCCAGTCTAAAATACATTCAGAGGATGATGCTTTTAGCAGTAAACTGTTTTATTCTCTCCATCACTCTCTCATATCATTCATAATGTTAAGTCTTAACAGTATAGCTATTAATTACCTAAATATATACATGTACATGTATAAATTTCCTTCAACCTGTAACATATAATACATGATATCTGTTGGTATTATACCCAGTCTCTTTCTCAAAAACTGTAACTTTGAAATTTCTCAGAAACATCTACTTATATAATTATATATATGGGTTATATTGAAACTGTACTTAGAATATTTTTAAAAATTCTTAAAAATATGCTTCTTTAAATTAAAAAATAGCTCATATTGTCTAGAAGCCTTAAAACTGTCTTCAAGTTGGCAAAATGTTGAAATGTGTGAATTAGGTATAACAGAATAAACCACATTTAAAACCATATATAACTAGAACTATAGTATAGTTCTATTTACCTACTCTAAACAGCTTCAAAAGTCAGGTCAGGAAAATGAATGACTGTAGGGAGCTTGATAGAGTGTAAACATTTGGATGTGTAAATCTCATTCAGGTTCACATCCAAATGCCCCGAGGGCAAAGCCAGGCATGAAGCCTTCGCATGTCTCCTACTGGACTGGGTCATACGTGGCGATATTTGCTGTATGGTCTTGTGATGAAGCAGCGTGGGGAGAACCAGCTGGCCAAGGCTAATGCACCATCTGGACTGAAAAAATATTGCCAATTCCATTGGCAGAGGGGAAAGAGTGAGTTTGTAATCGAGCTATAAATCATAAGCAGGTCTTGCAAGTTGTCAATTAAAAGTCTGATATATTGATGTCCTCAATGCATGGGTGACTTCTTGCTTTTTAAATATCACTATTTACATAATAAAATCCCTTTAAATATCAATCTTTACCTAATACAAATTACTCAAAGCACCCATAAGAAACAAATCAGCACATTAACAAATGTGACTTAAAGGAAAAAAAAAGAAGATAAATCTGCTGATCACGGTTGTGGCAGCATTCCTGAGTAGCCAGATGATAATATTTTAACTTTAAAGCTTAAATTGAGATAATTTTCACCGACTGTATTATCTTCATGCATTTCTCTATCTCAAAAGAGAAGAGAATTCTTATATTAGCACTCATTTGTTCATACACATACACACACACACACATACACAAATTACTGTTTGCCACAACATTATGAGCTAGTGAAAAGATCACAGTTTTGTGCAAAGTATCTGTGAATCATAGAGAGGCTGCAGTGATATGGGAAGGCTTAACAATAATATAAAATACCTAGGATATAGTAGCTGCGCAATAAAAGACAACTATTATGTGATGTAGGGAAATGATACATTTGCACAGTCTCTACTTAAATATTCTTTGTGTTACTTTTTAATCAGAGTAGAAGTATGAATTATAGTCAAAAAACAGAGGACATAAAATTCAAAATTAGCCCTGAAATTTTGGCCAGGCATTGATCAAATTCATCACTAGACCCCACTCAGTCAACTCTTAATTTTGTTGTGGTTCAGTAGCTAAGTCAAGTCCAACACTGTGCAACCCCATGGACTGTTGCACACCAGGCTTCCCTGTCCTCCACTCCTGGAGTTTAATCAAGTTCTCGTTCATTGACTTGGTGATGCTGTCTAACCATCTCACCCTCTGCCACCCTCTTTTCCTTAATGGTTTTATTATTTTATTTTTTTGAGGTTGTCTCAATCAGATGACTCTAGGATTGATCAAGTTCTGTTACCAGTCTATAAAAACTTCTGGGATAATCACCAGACAACTCAAACAATATGTGAACAGCTCTATATTAGGTACTTTCAGTGAATGTGAGTGAGTGAAAGTTGTTCAGTTGTGTCCAACTCTTTGTGACTCCATGGACTATATAGTCCATGCAATTCTCCAGGGGAATCTTCCCAACCCAGAGATTGAACCCAGGTCTCTCGCATTGCAGGCAGATTCTTTATCAGCTGAGCCACCAGGAGCTAATCTACAATGATATATTAGCAACTACAGGGATCCCCCTGATGGTAAGAACTGAAACTATGGTTATATTTGATCAAGGTTGAAGTATCAGAGACGTCTGGACAAATATGACCAGGTTTCTATCAATTTCTACTCATCAATATATATTCCTGAGACAAAGTAGGATAATTATAGAATGAAACAAAAAATCTAGTCAAGTGTAAAACACAGAACTGATGCTTTCCAATAAGAGAACCCCAGCTGCTTCTAATTCAGAAAAAAAGCATTGCTCTAATGAACTTGAAATGCTATATATAACAGTTTTACAGTAATGTGCATAAATATTTAAAATCAGATACTAGAATTTAGAGAAATATCAAAATAAATGCATTCAAAGAAACGAAATTAAATTAGTATATCTTCTTCTTTTCTCTCTGCTTCTCTCCTAGATAGCCTATAACCTCACGGTCTCCCTTCAACCCATTTTCTACCCTACTCTGTACCTCAGAAGGCAGAGACTGCATCTCGTTTGCCAACCGGCTTCCATCTGTATGTGAACAACCTGAGAAAGCCTTCAGGAGTTTGGGGTGCAAGAGGACAGAGAGACTTCCAACTATTCACCAGGACTGGGACCGGGGTGAGGTAAGCAAGCAGCCCAAAGTGTAAAATTTAAGGAGGAACGCACTCTCAGGTACTAGCAACATTTAGTCATGCCATTTTTGTACCAAGTCTGCATCCCTCAACAAGTATAACTCCCTCAAAATATACTCTCGTGGGTGATTCCAACTCTCATTGGACTCCCATAGCACTGGTCAGCCATAAAGGTGATAATAACTCTAATGTTGCTAATCTTTATCTCATCATCCCTTATTGTATTCTTGCTGGCTCATACCTGTTGTTAAATTCTCTTCCCTGCAGTGGCTCCGATAAAATGTCACTTCCGAGTTTAAAGTTAGCTTACAAGTATGTTGTTATGCATATTTGAGTATTCACAAATTTGGGACTACTACCATTTCTTAAATAAATTAATATTTGTAAGTATCACTATTTATATAGAAGAAGTGGCCTTAAAATTAATTGGCAGCAGTATATAATCCACTTTTCATTACTGAATAAACTTGTTTTGGTTTCACTTAAAGTTAATGTCTGTATGATATATATGAGATCAAAAATCACTTTACTGAAACAAAAATCAATCTGTTGTTATACGTGATTTCTCACTTTTTCATCCCTACCTGAAATGACATTTTTAAACATTAATGAAACCTTTATGATCAAAACAAATCAATTCTATTGAAGTGTGATACTATTTTGCTTGTTTCTTAGAAGCTAACAATTTATAATTCATTTTGTCACAAATGTTATAAAATTAAAATGTTTTTATTAAGTAATGACATATATAAAGCTGATAACTTCATTTTGTAAAAGACAAAACTGAAATCAATAGATGTAAAATAGATTTGAAATATCTAACAATTAAGAGACAATTTATCACCACATATTTATAAATGACTATTTACTTACACAGTTTTTGATAAATGTGTTCAATACTGTAATATCTCAAATAAAGTAGGGAATGTTTCCCAAAAAACTTGAAAGATGATGATAGAAAGGTGTATATAATGTGCACTCAAGTATAATTTTAAACTAAATGTAAATAGATATAAGAATATATATATACATATAATGGCCATTAGAAATGATTCTGTTTGTTTTAAAGATATTTGTGACCAAACATCCTTAAAATAATATAAAAACATATCAATGTAAATTAAATGTGAAAATATTTGAATTTTGAAATAGTTTCAGACCATTTACACACAAAAAAACAAAATAGCAAGTAAATAAAAATATATCCTTATAAGAAGACAGAAAAACAGTGCTGAAATCTGGTGTTTTAATTAGATGTTCATTTGAAATGTAAATAATTGGGGGAAATGTATCATTATTTTACTGCAATTCATTCTCACTAACAGATTTTTAAAAGGAGCATCTTTTGGGAATTGAATATTTTATAAAGAATGTAATTAAAAGACAATTTGGTCCAGCTCCCTGAATCCAGATATAGTTTGGAATTTTTGGGCTGGAGAAGGCAATGGGAACCCACTCCAGTACTCTTGCCTGGAAGATCCCGTGGACGGAGGGACCTAGTAGGCTGCAGTCCATGGGGTCGCTAAGAGTCAGACACAACTGAGCGACTTCACTTTCACTTTCATGCCTTGGAGAAGGCAATGGCAACCCACTCCAGTGTTCTTGCCTGGAGAGTCCCAGGGACGGCAGATCCTGGTGGGCTGCTGTCTATGGGGTCGCACAGAGCCAGACACAACTGAGGTGACTTAGCAGCAGCTTAGCAGCAGTCAAGACTCTAGTCAATTCTATTGATGTTCACTCCTTTTGCACTTGAAGATCAATCATATTCCACAATACTTGGTAAAAGAGATCAGTTTCTATATAAAGCAAAATGCCTTACATAGTTCTCACTTCACAGATAAATGCAATCACAACTTTGCATATCTTTCTATGTAATCTAATTTAGAAGATAAAAATTGAAAATTTGCTATACTCCAACTTTCCTGTCAGAAATTAGAAATCCAAACTTTATATTATCTGTGATAAAATAGTTTTGTTTTGTGGAAATAGAAACTTGAGAGTAGTATTCCTTACTGGAGAGTATATTGCTTTTAAGAAACCATCATATCTAGTACTTCAGCCCCTGCCAAGTCTACAAGGTCCTTTAAAGAAACTCCGTGTAGGTAAAGTAAGAGTTCTTTCCTGTTTACACTGGGAAACTCGTTTCCTCCTGTATCTAGGACTCTACCATCCTTAATCTTGCTTATGATTCTTAATGAAAACTTTCAGTATGAAAGTTACTAAAACCTCCAATAAAAGAATCAAAGAATATGCTCTTCTGCACAGTTGCCTACACAACACACAGCAAAGTCAAACACATAGCAAAATGATGTTTCCATTGAGATGGAAATTAGGTGAATGAAGAGCATCGAATGGACATGGCAAGTGTCAGATCAACCAATGCTTATGGAAGTTTAGAAACTGGAATGCCAGGTCCTAAATGATTGCTTTTAAAGAGTATATGCCATTTACTCATTCTAGAAATTGCATATATTAGTCTTTATTCATTCTGTAGTAATTTCTTCTTTCAATGTGAAATCCTTCTCTCTACATGATAATAATTATCCCAATAACAGGTAACATTTACTGTGAGGTCAGTTTTCCAAGTGCAAACCACAGGGTTAAAGGCTTACAGAGATTAAATCATTTAATCCTCATAACAATCTGTGAGGCAGCTATTACAATTATTGACCCCAGTTTACAAATCTAGGAAGTACCACAAAATTAACACTTCTGAGGTCATACATACCCAATAATGAAGCAAATAAACTTAAATCAAACCACTCTGTTATACTGTTCCACAACACTACAAAGAAGGCAGCCCAATATAGTTCACAATAATTTCAATTATTTTTGCTGTAAATTTCAGAATCATTTATGGGCAATTAAATCCTAATATTGACATTAACTAGTTAATTAATTAATTTCCAACAAAGGTTTGTATTGTCATAGCTATGGTTTTTTTCAGTAGTCATGTACAGATGTGAGAGTTGTACCACAAAGAAGGTTGAGAACCGAAGAATTGATGCTTTTGAATTGTGGTTCTGTAGAAAACACTTGAGAGCCCCTTGGACAGTAATGAGATCAAACCCATCAATCCTAAAGGAAATTGACCCTGACTATTCATTGGAATGACTGATGTTGAAACTGAAGTTCCAATCCTTTGGCCAGCTAATGCAGAGCCAATTCACTGGAAAAGACCCTGATGCTGGGAAAGATTGCAGGCAGCAGGAGAAGGAGATGACAGAGGATGAGATGATTGGATGGCATCACTGACTCAATGGACAGTAGTTGGAACAAACTCAGGGAGATAGTGAAAGACAGGGAAGCCTGGCATGTTGCATTCCATAGAGAGTAGGACATGACTTAGCCACTGAACAAAAACAACGATTGACTGCTAGACAATCTCGTTGAAGAAAACAACGCATATCTTCTCAATGTTAGGATACAGAATTTATGAGAAAAGTCTAAGTTGTTTACACAAATATGATATAAAAATATAGCACCCAATATAATCTTCATTGTTTCAGTAAAGACATAATAATGACAGTTCTCCATTGATATCCACAGAGGATTGATTGGTTCCAGGAGCTCCCTCATGCATAACAAGATCTGCAGAAGCTCAATTCTCTTACATAAAATGGTTTAGTCCAGTGAACGCAGTCACTCTTCCCGTATCTGTTTTCAAGTCCAAAGATTCAACCTACTGCTAGTCAAAGTTCAATCCGAATATGCAAAACCCTCAGATACGGCCAGCCTACTTTATCTGTTCTTAAGTCACATATTCCCTCTACTAATATTTACTGAGTCCTAACCATGTGCAAGGAATTGTCCTGGGTGCTGTTAAATCTTGCCTAACCTCCCCTGAGATTTTACTTTGAGTCTCATTACTGAACATCTGTGTATAATAATGGCAGGGACACAGAGGTAATGATATAGCATTATTTAAAAATAATAGCCCAATAATGTCAGCATGGTATCACCGTCTTAGGCATCAGGAAAAGCAGCATGGTCCTGAAAACTCAGATTTCAAGCACTAATGAGCAGTGATAGCCAACAGAACAGTGGCCTGTTGTTTGAAAAGATGGGTGAATCTTTATAATAGTTTTCACAAACTATCTATCTCTTTCAATTCAGTTTGTTTTATTCACAGTACTGCCACATAGCATGGCAGAAATTTCGTTTGTTTTTAGTTTGACATTTTAACTACCATGTCCTACATTAGATCAGTCAGAAATAGTCTCCAAATGTGACTTGGAGAAAACAGCATTTTTTTTTTTTCACTGAGGTATACACTTATGGTCTCATATGCTCACTTTTCTTCCTTTCTTACCTAAATCATTGGAGCAAAAATGGAAAAAGTCATTATATCAGCGAATTAGTTCACCCAAGGAGTAGCCTCAAACCACAGGTTAATTTGAACTGTTCAAATATAATTACTTAAAAAGGAAAGGATTCATTACTTTTGTGGTGTTTGCTGCTTCACTGCACCATTGTCAGAGACTGTCAATAAACAAATTACATCTAACACTCTGCCCTTCTGCTGAACAGGTCTGAGAATATCTACTTGCATATTATGCTTTGTTTCCATTTTTGTGTGTGACCCATATTCACATGCTCTAGGTTTTAACATTTTAAAATACTCTCAATTTCACTAAATAATTGTGTAAAAGCAATACAAGCAGTCTAATGTAAATATAGATAGGACACTTAAATAAAACATTTATGTTGTTATATAGCATCAGCTTGTCTTTTGTTTGTTTTTTAACCAGGAGTTTCATGAAACTGGCTGAAAATGATACAAATACATCTGCATTTGTCTTGCAAGAATGCCCATAGCTTTGATCAAATTCATAAAGTATCCCAGTCCACACACACACACATACACACACACAAAGATGAAGAAGCATTGCTCGAGAAAACTATTTTAAACAGTGACTAAAAACTAAGATATAAACTGAGACAAGAACAAAGGAGTGGGCAGAGTGTGAAGGGAACCACTCAAATAATTGCAAACTAGGTGCCAGAGTTAAACAATATACATATTTCGTTACTTTATGAGATTCACAAAATATAAGGAAAATACAATTACTGATATTTTCTCAGATGAAACATTATAAATGGACTTGGAGAATATGGTTTCTAATCTTAGCAATGCTTTTGACTCATAGACAAATATATCTCTCCAATGTGCAAGTATCATTATTTCTGTCTGTTTTACTCAGGCATTAAAAAGATAAATTTTAGAAAAATGTAGTAACACTTCTGCATGTGCTTAACACAAATCTCTATACAGCAAAGATTCTTAATTTCTAACATAATTGCTTTGATGCAAGAAGATGGTTGGAGAAACAAAACAATTTCCTCTCTGATTTTCTTTATTTAGTCAGGAATGTTATTCCATTAAAAATGTTTTTCATCAATCGTACTAAAAGATTGAGAATCTCTGGCTGGATCCTCACTACCAGATGGTATATTCAATAAGCTTTTATAACACTTTAGAAGTACTGTAAACCTTTACTTTCCTGATTCTATATCTTGCCCTGTTCTTGCTATAGCTTCCTCTATCACAATCATACTCTGATATCTGAAAATCCCCATATATTATACTACCATCCCTACTTTTTTTTCTTGTGCTTAGATTTTTTTACAATGTTAAATAAAGGTAAACTTAAATGTTATACATCATTAGAGGCCATCCCAATTCCCAATGATGTATAATCTGAAAGCTTGAAATAGAATAAAATGAACTGATTAAACATCAAAGACCAATATATGCCATCTAAAGAAACATGATACAGAAATATTTCAAAACTTATTCTACAGAAATTTGTGAGATATGTAATATATTATATATCTCACAAACTTCTTAGTCTGTACTATATTATGTGTTTCAGAAATGGTTCATTCATAACACTAATATTAAAAAACATTCATACTGACCAGACATCATGCTAGGTGTTGGACATGCGTTGGTAATCATGACTAATTTAAGAATCCTGCTAGTAACCTTTATAATAAAAATCCTTACATACTTATAAATGATGAATATGGATTCAGAGGTTATGTGCCCACAACTCTAAGCATTACCAATTCCACAGACAATAATATTAATGAATCTCCCTGCATCAGTTCAGTTCAGTTCAGTTCAGTTGCTCAGTCGTGTCCGACTCTTTGTGACCCCATGAATCACAGCACGCCAGGCCTCCCTGTCCATCACCAACTCCTGGAGTTTACTCAAACGCATGTCCATTGAGTTGGTGATGAAATCCAGCCATCTCATCCACTGTCATCCCCTTCTCCTCCTGCCCCCAGCCCTCCCAGCATCAGGGTCTTTTCAAATAAGTCAACTCTTCACATGAGGTGGCCGAAGTATTGGAGTTTCAGCTTTAGCATCAGTCCTTCCAATGAACACCCAGGACTGATCTTCTTTAGGATGGACCGGTTGGATCTCCTTGCAGTCCAAGGGACTCTCAAGAGTCTTCTCCAACACCACAGTTCAAAAGCATCAATTTTTTGGTGCTCAGCTTTCTCCACAGTCCAACTCTCACATCCATACATGACCACTGGAAAAACCATAGCCCCTGCATAACCTCCCCCAAAAGCCCTGATACTACATGTTGTCCTAATTCTTTGCTTCTCAAATATGGATAGCATGGGGCAGGTGATATTTGAAATTACAGGGCAAATACAACTTTGAAATTTGGCAAATGATATTATATACTATTTATTTTACATAAACACATGAAATTAAAAATCCACAAATAACCTTTAAAATAACATATAAGTCTTGAAGAAAATGTAATGTTCTCAGCAAGGATACTATTTCTCTATCATCTGCCACCAGAGATATGAGACGGAAATGGATGCATCATGGCATGTGTGCCTTGTAGCTTTTGATAATCCTCTCTTTACCACCATTAGTTGAAGAAGCACCTGAATTTGGACAGGCTGATTCCATCATTCGGTAGACATGTGACTTGTGGAAAACCACATATGTCGTGAACCTCAGTTTCCCCATTTGTAATAGGAGGCCACCACCACTTACTACAAAGAATATAATACATAAATTACCTGGCATAGAGGAAATTAAAGAGCTAACAGTTCTTTTTAACTTTCCCTGGAGTGACTAGATATATGCTGACAAACAGAATAATATATTTAACAGAAATATTTACTAATGTATTAGTCTTTAAGTAGATGTAAACTATTGGTACAAAATCTTCCCATTTCAGAATCCTTACTTCAGCTCTGTTCAATACAAACAAATCAAATTTGCAACACAATAGGTTTTATTCCATAATTCCCAAGTGTTTGAATTTATGAGCCAAAAAAACAAAGGGTGAATTAGATTACACTTTATTACCCTATATAATTGCAGTTCAATAAAGGATTACAAAATATGAGCTTCTGGATTTTCTAAGGAATCATCTCTATTTTTATTAGGTAAGTTGTATCTCAAAAGTCAAAGAATTCGTGTAATTGATGAAAGAGATGAATGGTTCTTGTGAATTTCCAAAGGGATAAAACATTATGATCCCCTATAAGACATGGATAAATATTTTAGTTTTGCCTAGGTAATTAGTGTAATTTTTAAAAAAGATGGCACTTATTATTATTGTTAAGAAAACAGACATGAGTATGTGAATGTTATTTTATTTCCATGTAAATGAATCATCTTCCCTTCATTGTGACGCTATTACCTCCCTTCATGTACAAAAGCAATTGCATATGTTTATGCAAGGCTTCAGACAGAAGAGATGGTCAGATTTTCTCCCTATTTCTCCTCTTTGACAAAACACTCCAATTATTTATGTTTGATTGTACCCTCTCCTTATCATGTAAGTATAGTAGTATCTCTTTATCTGCAGCTATAAAGACATATTTTTTTCCCTTTTAACCAGGCTTGAGTTCACAAATTGGGAGAAACTCTGTCCAACTGAGACTTGATTTTTGTAAATTCTGAAGACAGGCTCTATTTACCTAGCACATATTTAATATTGCTTAAGTCCTGGCAGTTGTACAGGAAATGTCTCATGGAGATTTTCCTGAATTTTAAATATGTCTTAGAATTTCACTTTAAATTTGTATAGACCTTATAGAATCATTAGTTTTAATGAATTCAAAGCCATTATTAAAGATCAGTAACTGAAAATTAAACTGACTATCTTTAATATAAGGTTAAATGCTTAAAATCAGAGACAATCTTTGTTACTAACCATGTTCTTGTTTTAGGAAGCCATGTTTTCCTTGAGGCAGCTAGCCTAACAAATACTTAATTTAAAACAGAAAAACAGAAAAGAAGAAACATTTGATGAAATAGGAGGAAATCAAGAACATAAAATGATTCTAAAATAGGTAACTTTCCTATTTTCCCAACATAAATAACAGCAGATATATTAGCCTCTCCTCTTTTTACAGTTATACTTTGGTCTCTATGGAAAGTTGATAAGCAATGCCAGAAATGGAGATTTCAAACCATACAGGTACCAGCAGTATTGCTGAACATGACTTGGCTAAAGACACTTTCAACAGAATCAAAATTCAAGGATGTTCAGAAATTCAAGAAGTTTCTATCTAGTAAGAACTCAAAATATTCAGTTCAGTAGCTCAGTAGTGTCCGCTCTTTGCAGCCACATGGACTGCAGGATGCCAGGCTTTCCTGTTCATCACCAACTCCTGAAGCTTGCTCAAACTCATGTCCATTGAATTGCTGATGCCATCCAACCATCACATCCTCTGTTGTCCCCTTCTCCTCCTGCCTTCAATCTTGCCTGCCATCAGGGTCTTTTCCAATGAGTCAGTTCTTCGCCTCAGGTGACCAAAGTATGAAGTTTCAACTTCAGCATCAGTCCTGCCAATGAACGTTCAGGACTAATTTCCTTTAGGATTGACTGGTTGGATCTCCTTGCAGTCCAAGGGACTCTCAAGAGTCATCTCCAACACTACAGTTAAAAAGCATCAATTCTTTGGCACTCAGCTGTCTTTAGAGTCCAACTCTCACATCCCTATATGACTACTGGAAAAGCCATATTTTGACTAGATGGACCTTTGTTGGCAAAGTAATGTCTCTGCTTTTTAATATGCTGTCTAGGTTGGTCATAACTTTTCTTCCAAGGAACAAGCGTCTTTTAATTTCATGGCTACAGTTACCATCTGCAGTAATTTTGGATCCCCCAAAATAAAGTCTCTCACTGTTTCCATTCTTTCCCTCTATCATCATAAAGTGATGGGACCAGGTGCCATAATCTTAGTTTTCTGAATGTTGAGTTTCCAGCCAACTTTTTAACTCTCCTTTTTCACTTTCAATAAGAGGCTTTTTAGTTCGTCACTTTCTGCCATAAGGGTGGTGTCATCTCATATCTGAGGTTATTGATATTTTCCCAGTAATCTTGATTCTAGCTTGTTTCCCGTGAACAGTATGAAAATATTCCAATGTTGATCCCAGCTTGATTCCCATGAACACTATGAAAATATTCAGTGACAGAAAAAAGTGTCAGAAAGTACAAGTAGAGAGAACTAATTTGAAGATGGTAAAAGAATGAAAGATTCCTGAAAAGAACTAGAAAAATCTTATGAGAAACAGGTAACCTTAAAGAATAATGTGTTCATAGAATAAAAGAGATGTGAGGGGAATCTGGTTGTGACATCTGTCACCCCACTGATTGCCAGGGTTGATTCGGCTGATCTGGCTGTCTAGGCGGGTGTCCCCTTCTTCCCTCACCACTCCATGTGTGTCCCTCCTGAAGCAGTGCACTTGATGGAAGAGGATTACCCTCCCGGATAGAGGAGGACCAGTCTTTGGTCAACGGTATGCTAGTAGCTCTGCTCCCCTGCAAGAACCTCCAAATAAGCTCTCAAAAAACAAAAGAGAATGAATGAAAAGTCTGTGTAAATTAAACATTAATAGCAGGGAATACTCATTTAACATAGCTAGTAAAATCTGCATATGTGGCATTAACTAAAATCATAGAATAAAAACAAGAAAATACAAATGGGAAATACACATTCAGGCACCATATGGAAATTCCTTTATAAAAGAATCTGGCCAAGTAGTGCCTAAAACCTGCAGGCATTGATGCAATATGGTGTTAATGTCCTGAGAGAGGAAAGACAAGAGAACATGAAGACTACACTTTAAGAGAACTTCCACAGGATAGTAGTTAACATTATTGTCTCTGATTGAGGAAGGAGAGAATGGCTAATAAATAAAAGCATTAACCTGCTGACTCAGATGGTAAAGAATCTGCCTATAGTGCAGGAGACCCAGGTTCAATCCCTGCATAGGGAAGATTCCCCTGGAGAAGTGAATGGCAACCCACTCCATTATTCTTGCCTGAAGAATTACATGGACAGAAGAGGATGGTGGGCTACAGTCCATGGGGTCGCAAAGAGTGGACACAACTAAGCGACTAACACTTTCACTTTAATCTTTAAGAATTTCAATCCTCAACTTAAATGCTAAACAACTAACCCTGAATCTATTCTGTTAAACCCTAAACCATCCTTCAGTGACATACATACCAGCAGCTTTCCATTTAGACACACACAGCTCTATTTTTCAGCAATATTTAGCTTAGTGGGGCTTTTTTACAGTATAGGCAGCCTGCTAAGCCATCCTTCCCAGTCTCCATAAAGCTGTCTCTACATTTCCTCTCATTCCAGAAACTTCCTTAACACTGTCGTTCTTCTCTCTCATACACGTCCTTGGCAGTCTCCTTCAATGAAGGAACAGGCCACTAGGTTATAACTCCATTAACTTTTGAGTGTCTCTACTCACCTTTCTTCCCCAAGTCACAATGAAAAGGGACCTTTTTTCCAGTTCAAAGTCAATTCTTTCCCTGACATGTTTTTAACCCATTCCCTTCCATCCCTTTCAGGATTAAAAATATCTTCCACAGTAAGTTTATCCTCTTATATCCAAAGTTTTCAAAACTTCTCTAGTTATAAATTCTGCATCTTTATATCCATATTTCCTCAATAGAAACAACAAAAACAAAACCAATACTCAACCAGTGCTCAATACTGAGCCCCTCTCAAGGGAACACTCAGTTTCCACTTCCTTCTTCCAAGGGCGATCTTAATAGAATAATATATCCATGCTCTCTGCGGTCCCTGCCCCGTCCTCTCACACTACTGAAGTTTACCTTGCAAAGGACATCAACTGCCTCCAAAGTCAATATATGTGCATTCTTTGGTCCTTTCCTTCACAATAACTCTATCTCTTGAATATTTGTTTTTATAAAATCCTATAACCCCAATTGTTCTTTCTTGGCCTTCTTTCCAGACAGCTTTACAATCTGCCTACCCTGGAAATGCTGAGGTCTCAGAATTCTGTCCTTGGAATTATTTTCCATTCTTCCAGAATATTTTTGCTGATTCCCAGAGTTCTACCCATCCATGAGGTGATGATACTAAAATCTGTATTTTTAGCCTCAACACTTCCTCTAATCTCTAGACATGATTATATAGTATCTTCACCATTTGTTCCAAAGATAATGGGAACTAAATGTCCAAAATTGAACCATATTTTTTCTCCTCAAGCCTGTTTCTCCTCCTGTATTTCTTAACTCCATAAATGGCACCGTCATCCACTCAGCCTTTAGCTGGAGACCTGGGCATATTCCCCCCTAGGGCTCATGGTCAGCCTCATTTCTCTTTAGAAACTAGGCCAAAGTCCAGTGTCCTGCATTCCTCAGAATTAATGAACTATTTCCAGCTCCTCAAAATGGCCATATATTTCAAACTTTCATAACCTGGACTGTTAATACTGGAAAAGTTCTTCCTTTATTAAATCTACTGACATTTCAGGTCTCATTTTAAGAACTTCCCTGGTGGTGCAGTGGTTAAGAATCTGCCTTCCAATGCTAGGGACCTGGGTTTGATCCCTGGACAGGGAACATAAATCCCAAATGCAGTAGGGCAACTAAGCCTATGTAATTCTCAACTAGAGAGCCCATGTACCTCAAGAAGACAGCTCAAACACTTCAACCAGATAGCCCATACACTCCAAAGGAAGATCCCACATACCACATCTAAGAACCAACACAGCCTAAGATCATTAAAGCTTACAGTGAAAAGAATCATCCCTTGAACTAATGATGCCACAGGAGTAGAGGGGTGAAGCAAAATTCACAAGGACATTTTACACATTGTAAGATTTCTAGATTCACTCCTTAAGAATCTGAGCTCTCCTACTAACTGAAGAACTTAAGGTTCTTTAGAACATCTTTGATACAGAAGAAATCACAATAGTTTGTATGTTAAGATCATTAAAGCTTACAGTGAAAGCAATATGAACACTGAGTTTTATGTAATCAGAGAAATATAATCTATGAAAATTTCAAATTATGTTACTTTATTTTATGTCATGTGTATATGTCAGCATATAATGTATGCATGTAAGCATATACTGTATGCATGTAAGCATATATATATATATATAGATATATATATACAAAGGAAATAAACAGAATATAAATTTAACATTAAAACATTAATAAGGCACTTAAAATATTTTCTTCATATAAAATTAAAATTCATAATCAAATTTATGAGTGTCAAATTAACATGTTTAATTATTTTATAATGGCTACTCCATTCTTTATTTATTTTGAAATTAGATAAACTATCAGCTAAGCCTTTTTCATTTTGATACACTTGGTAAAACAAACACTACTTCCTAATGCATTACTGGCTTTGGAGAGCCTTTACCAAAAATAATAAAGAAAAAATAATCAGTCTCCTAGAATCCCTATTAACACAACTTATTTAGAGAATGCTTACTCTGAGCAATATATATTGTCAACTATTTTCTATAAATCAACTTATTTAATACTTTCCATGCTTTTACCTATTTTGTAGCAATATTCTTCTAGCACTCAATAAGATTTAATTGGCCAAAATTATATAGACAAATGAACTCCAGAGTTTTATTATTTCCTTTGTATCACCTAACGTATGACTAGCATTACTCTTCACATTCACAATATAACTATTCATTTTCCCTGGCAAAGGAAGCTATAACGAGGTAAACCTAAGTAAGAAAACAATGATCCTTTAATATTCTGAAGACATTTTCAATATGCTTTACAATACAAGAAGCTGAAATATAAAATATTATGACTTAATTTGCTTTTATTCATTAAAATATACCCACATTAACTATATAACAACACCTGACAAAAATAAATTTTGAATCTAAATATAAATAAGACATAAGCAACTTAAAGTGTTTACATAATTATATATTATGTACCTAATTATATCTCTGAACATCAAGAAAAATATACCTGTTAACCTAGGACACACACTTAATGAATATGAAAGAGATTTTCAAAAATCAAAATGGCTTTCTGAAATATATGTATTTAATAGTCTGTTCTTATTTTACTTCAGTTCAGTTACTTAGTCGTGTCCAGTTCTTTGCAACCCCATGGACTGCAGCACTCTAGACTTCCCTATCCATCACCAACCTCCGGAATTTACGCAAACTCATGTCCATTGAGTCAGTGATGCCATCTAACCATCTCATCCTCTGTCATCCCCTTCTCCTCCTGCCTTCAATCTTTCTCAGCATCAGGGTCTTTTCAAATGAGTCAGTTCTTTGCATCAGGTGGCCAAAGTATTGGAGTTTCAGCTTCAACATCTGTCCTTCCAATAAATATTCAGAACTGATTTCCTTTAGGATGGAGTGGTTGGATCTCCTTGCAGTCCAAGGGACTCTCAAGAGTCTTCTCCAACACCACAGTTCGAAAGCATTAATTCTTTGGTGCTCAGCTTTATGGTCCAACTCTCACATCCATACATGAAAGCTGAAAAAACCATAGCTTTAATGAGATGGACCTTTGTTGGCAAAGTAATGTCTCTGCTTTCTAATATGCTGTCTATTTTGGTCATAACTTTTCTTCCAAGCAGCAAGTGTCTTTTAATTTCATGGCTGCAGTCACCATCTGCAGTGATTCTGGAACCCAAAAAAATAAAGTCTGCCACTGTTTCCCCATCTATTTGCCATGAAGTGATGGGACCAGATGCCATCATATTAGTTTTTTGAATGTTAAGTTTCAAGCTAACTTTTTCACTCTCTCTTCCACTTTCACCAAGAGGCTCTTTAGCTTCACTTTCTGCCATACGTATCTTCTTTAGACAGCCTAAAATAGTTCAGCTGGACCTACTGATATTTAAGCACATATGCCAAATATGAAATATTTACCTTGTATGCTTATACATAAACAGCTACTTAAGTTGTGAGCATATATTTATTTATTCACACACACACACATACATGGAGACACACACACACATGAAGACACACACACACACGTACACACATGGAGACACAAAACACCCAATACAATGCTTTAAAAAGATAATAATTTATAATTTATCTGTGTTCTTTATTTTCATATAAATAAGTAAAATGCTTTCATATCTGCTTCCTCCCCCCAAAACAATGCACAATTTAATTGTTCATATTTTTAATCCAACAAGACTATTGTTTTCCATTTGAAATACAATATTTCAAACAGGAAAAAGAACTTTATAAATAAAAGCCTCCCTGGGTATACACAAATTCACAAACATACTCCATCTCCCCATCTCAGTACTGTGATGGCAGGAAGTTTGTGCATGATGGATGGTTGCTTTGCCAGAACAGTCAGCCATGGACACCCCTTGCCCCTCCACCCCATTTCTTTATTTAATTACATGGCATTGGGAATACCAGGCAATAAAATTGCATTTTCATCCATAGCTGATTTCCATTTAGAGCTTGTCATGTTAATAGTGAAATAAATTGCTCTAATTGCCAGCAAACTTCATCAAATTCACATTATTTCCTTATTTTATTCAATATTTATTATTAGGACATTCTATGCCCTAAATTGCCTGGCTGGTAAAAGCAGTCCAGTTTCTGATTTAATGTATATTCTAGTATTCAGCGCACTCATTTTTGTTTTTTGTTTTTTTTGCTAATTTTCTAATTTAATAGTTAAAATTTAGATGTATTTGTTCATATCACTTTGGGGGAATTTATTATGAATATTTGCCTACTTGGGGAAAAGAGAGTGATTTAAATAAAGCAAAAGTCAATTAATTGTTTTTACATCATTTATGACTATAAGGTTTAATTGTACTGATTTCAAGGTGGCATTTTCAACTGACCAAAATGTATTTTGGTTTCTACAACTTATTAATCTTTGATATACTTTCAAAATCTATTTGATATGTTTTAAGATGAAAAATCTAAGTATCACTGAATCATAAAAGAGAAGAGACTTGACAAAAAATGCATACAAAATGCATATAAAACTTAAAGCAAGAAGGCCTACATTCCAATCTGAGCTATGTCATTTATAACCTACGTTTGTGGCATGATCACTTAATCTTTCAAAGCCTCAGCTTCCCCTTTCTCTAACCTAGGCATTAGATTAGATGGCCCCAGGTCCACATTAGTTCTAAAATTTCTGTTATGTTAATGATAAAGGAAAAAAAGATGAGCCCAGTATATAGTTCAACTGAGAGCAGAGTAGCTGTCCAAGTACAAACATCAGATCCAAGAACTCCAAGCAAAAGTGAAACACTTCACTAAAAAACAAATAATGCTAATTACTGGCAGACACAAACATTTTAAAAGCTAAATCTTTGCAAATATATGACAATATTATTTGAATTACATAATAAAGTCTACCCAATACAAGTTATTAAAATATGCAGAAATAGTTATCATGTAGTATTTTCTTAAGTCCACTAACAAGACAGTGTTAAGCTGCTATTCTAAAAGACTTTTCATCAAGAATTTTAAGGAATATAGCCCAAGTTTGTAGCTTTCTGATAATTTATCTAAATGAAGAGCATAGAGAATTGAAAGAAACAAGCACTTAGTAAGTTTCTGGGACTGGTTCTTACAAATAGCATTTTTTCTTTGGGATATTTTGATATCACAAAGAATAAGATTTAAGTTACAAGCGAGTTACAGGAATTTCACATAGCAGCTTTAAATAGCAGGTGATATGAGACAAAGTTATTATTTTCTTTGAAAATAAAAAGACTTAATTCATCTCCTGGCCCCAAAACAGGACCCAAACTACAGTCTGATTTAAAGTATTCTCAAAGAGTAATCAAATGTTGGTTAAGATTTCTGAACAATTGCTTTATTTGTTCTCAAATGTTCAAAGAAATAATAGATTGAAGTCCCCAAACCGTGAAACATAATCAAGAGATAACTTTGCTCTGAATTTTTAAGAAAGCAGTTGCTGCTTTTTATGTCTTTATCCTACCTACCATTCTGAAGAAAATCATCCACAATTTCAATAAAATAACTGATATGCAGCTGAATGGGTTCAGATGAGATTTACTTAAATAAGAATACTTGGTTGCTGATTCTGACATAAAAGACAATGATTGAGAAAGCATAAGCATAACTCTCTGGCAAATATCAATAATAGACATTGAATATTAACTGAATCTGAATTTATATGGAACTCCTAGTTCTGAATGTTACTTGTCAAATTACAGTATATTCAGATTTTTTTCTCATAAATGAAATAGTTACAAAGAATATCAGAAAAATTTTCTTTTCTCCTTCCTTCTTTCATTCATTCATCTATTTACTGTAGAAAACATCAAGAATTCTGGAAATCTAAATCCATACCATATTTTAGGCACTAGTTATAAAATAATGAGTCTCAGGAGACAGTTTTGTTTATAACATTTAGAGTTGGCATTTTCTCTGCCAAACATGTCATCCACACCTACATTCATTCTCCCAATGATATTTCTATAAAAGACTCAGAAGGAGCATGAAAGACCAGAAGGTATTTTGAAGTCATATAGTTTGACCCCTAGACATCTTCCATCTAAGGCATCAAAGGGTGATCAATATATATTGATAAAATATCTTAGCTTTAACTTTTTCCCACCTCAATACAAGAGAATAAAGGTTGCAATGATGAGTAGAAATAAACTTGTGAGCCAAATTCCTGCCAGTTCTCCATATAGGATACTGAGTCATGAAACTCAGGCATGTATTTCCTTGAGGGTCAGTTTGATTAAATGTGTTGAAGCAATATTCAGTGAAATGTTAGCTCTATAATTTGGCCTAACTTAAAGGACCATCACTTTGGTAGTAAAAGTAAATTGCAATTTATAGGCATACTGGGGGAACTACATTAGAAGAGTTACTTAGAGTAAATATTTTTTTGTAGGATTTGGGTCTGTAACCTCATATTGAGTATAAATCATCCCAGCAGATAAAACAAAAAAAAAGTAATACATCTGAGGTTCTTTTCAGTTTAATGTATACAAAATAATAAAAACCATTCAGTCTGAAGGAGAATACTCTGGTACACAGATTAAAGATGAGCATCACAGAAAATTTAATGATAAGAGAGCTTACTTAACCATCAATATAAAGCCTCAAATTTGAAAAAATAGCAATAGTATATAAAGAAGAAAGCCTATGACCATTTAAAATTTAATTCCTGATACCTAACTATATACCTGCTGTAAGACTTATTATTTATACAATCCAAGGAAAGATATAACCAATCAAGTGATTTTAGTCTCTTCGTATTTCCCAATCATTTAAGACTGTAAGTACATTAAAAATATAATCCTTAAGAGATGTATACTGTACTCAGCGTATTTATTCAATAAATATTTCTTGAATACTTATAAAATTTTGTTAGGAATTTTAGCAAAGACAAACCAAAGTTTCAGTTTTTGTTCTTTTTCAACTTTAAAATAAAGGCAATGACAATGACTGTGAGATTATCATGAGACTAAAACTAGAAAGTGATGTTTATATAATAAAAGGTATCTAGTACAGTGATTGGGCATAGCAATAAATATTTGTTACCATTCACTGATATAGGAAGTGAATGAGTACTTCTTAAATAGTAATTTTAAGATAAGTTAATTAATAAAATAAACAAAGAGCAATGAAAGGCACTTCAGATAATTACTTTGTATATTTGCAATTATCTTTTTCATTAAGTAGCAATCTGTGTCATAACTTTCAATGCCATTATAATCTTGCAAGTATTTTTTTAAAGGAATCAAGAGACCTTTAATGTTTTGTTTTTCAGAGTAAAATTATGACAGTCATGGGACTTCCCTGGCAGTCCAGTAGTTAAGACTCCATACTTCCAATGCAAGGGGTATAGTTTGATCCCTGGTCAAGTAACTAAGATCCCACATGCTGCATGGCATAGCCAAAAATATGATAGTTGTATTGTTATGAATGATAAACATGAGAAATTTAAGAACTTGTATAACACATTTAATCTCAGAATATTTTAGCATCCTATATAATAAAAAGAAAACAAAATTACTGAAATCGTACCTCAACATGTTGAGCAGTATTTTAAAAGTTAGAATTTGATATGTGAAGTAAAACCTCAGAGGTGGATACATTTTTCCATGTCAGCAAACTGGTTCTATAATAAACTTTTCTGTTAAATGTCAGTTTATTGTCTTAAAGTCTCATACTATATGTATTTTTAATTATTTCATCACATCCAAAATTAAAATTCACCATTCTCCTTGTTATAACCACAACTATTCATACTGACACTATTTGAATATCTTTTCAATTTGCATTTTCATTTATTTAAATATCATCATGTTGAACACTGTTAATTACACTCTGTTGTTCAGGACATCACATTTATGCCAGTTACTGGTGGCATCAGCAGAGAGAATGACATAAGTAATATTCAGCCTGCTCTAGTGGAAGGGTTTGGGGAGGGAGACGCCAAGACATTCACCTGATTAACCCATGACATTTCTCTGAACCCTTCAATGACTATCTGTTTTGGCTTTTCATACAGATAACATTTGTTACTGCCTATAGCTTACTACACCTAACATGTATTAAAAACCCATGAGACTTCAATTTGTTTACTATTTCTAGCATCAATTCCTTAAGTTATCTTAGACAAATCACCTAATGCCTCTGCATTTGAGCTTCATAAACAAATATATAGTCTGAAGTTTCTTGCAAATCAAACCAAAATTTGAGAGAAAGTTTAAGTGAAAAATATATTTTCAACAAAGAAATTAAATAGTTCACTTTTCTTCACGAAAATCAGAAAATATCCATTGGCTCTTCAACTTATAGAGCTTCAATGTCCAATAAAAATATAATGTGAGTCATACATGCAATTTAAATTTTCTAGCAGCCACAATTAATATGTAAAAGGAAATGGGTAAAATTCATCTAAATAATATATCTAATATATTAAAAAATCATATAAAACTATACAATAGTATAAAATTACTAAAGAGATGTTTTATATTCTTTTCTTTGTACTATCTTTAAATTTGTCATGCATTTTATACTTAAAGCACATCCATTTTGGCCACATTTCAAGTGCCGGATAGGTGTATGTGGCTAGTGGCCATGGTATCAGGACAGGTGTAGAGAATATAGGTTTCCCTAAGGGTAGGATTCCATATACCTTCCTATCTATAGGGCTTAGGATACTACTGGACATATAACAGAAATTCAAAAATATTTGTTAAATGATTTTTTCAAAGTAATAATTTAGATTAGAGTCAGAGTTATCAATTTTTTTCCCCTTAGGTTCCAATCAGATGGGCTTAAAAATATATATCGTAATAGTACTGGCAGAATAAAGAATAAATACATGGGAAAATAGAAAAAAAAGGGTAGAAAAAAGAGGTAATAAAAGGGAAAGACAGCAAAACAAAGAAGGTATAGAACAGGATAGTTAAAAAAAAAGTAGTTGTAGAAGGGTAAAGCAAAATGCCACCAACTATTAATGGCACTTCAGTTCTTAAATAATTATCTTAACACTGTTACATTTTAGAGAATATAACTGAATGTCCATTACAACTATAAATCTTAATATCTCACTGCATCTACTACTGGTCATTTTTACTTGTAAAGACAATGAATTTGTTTCTTTAACCATCAACGTTTGGACTACAGTCTTATCCATATTACCAATTTCAGAGTCTGAGTGGTTTAAATTCATCTGCTTCACATGAGCAGTGCAATATCTCCTTCACAACAAATTAAGGAAAGCTATAGTCACCAAAATTAAATGTAGCAAGCACAGTTACAAATATAAATGTATGGTTCAAGGAGGAAGGGGGAGGTAGGAGGAGTTGGGAGACTGGGATTAACACATATACACTATTGATACTATGTATGAAATAGATAACTAATGCGAAAATACTGCCCAGCACACACAGAACTCTACTTAATACACTGTGCTGACCTGAGTCGGAAGAAAGTCCGCAAAGGAGGGGGTATATGTATACGAAAGTCTGATTCACTGCGCTCTACAGGAGAAAACAGCACATACTGTAAAGCAACTATATTCCAATAAAAATTAATAAAAAAGAAGAAGGGGAGAAGGTCCACAGTATGTCATTTAAGTGAATTAATTATATGCATCCACCTTTCCACGAGGTCTAAACCTTTTAAAATCCACAAATAGGACAGTTTTTAAAGAATGTATTCATAAAAAATTTGAAAAATATAACAAATTTGACAAATAAAAGGATCCTACCAGTTAAATAGGTAGTAAGGAATCCCTTAGTGGGGGGAAATTCAATGAGACACACTGACAAATGCAGAGAAAGTAACATCCACACCCTAATCTGTGCTTAGTCTCTCAGCTGTACCCGACTCTTTGTGACCCTTTGGACTGTAACCACCAGGCTCCTGTGTCCGTGGGAATTTTCAGGCAGGAACGGGTTGCCATTTCTTTCTCCAGGGTTCTTCCCGACCTAGTGATGGAACCAGTATCTCCTGTGTCTCCTGCATTTCAGGCAGCTTTTTCACTTGATGAGCAATGGGGGAAACCCATTAGATACACCACAACCTACAGAGGCAGAAAAGCCCTGGTAAACAAGTAAGAGAAAGACACAGGACTCCCTGGGAAATTTCAGTTCAGTTCAGTTGCTCAGTCGTGTCCAACTCTTCGTGACCCCATGAAGCACAGCACGCCAGGCCTCCCTGTCCATCATCAACTCTTGAAGCTTACCCAAACTCATGTCCATTGAGTTGGTGATGCCATCCAACCATCTCATCTTCAGTCATCCCCTTCTCTTCCTGCCCTCTATCTTTCCTAGTATCAGGATCTTTTCAAAGAAGTCAGTTCTTCACATCAGGTGGCCAAAATATTGGAGTTTCAGCTTCAACATCCATCCTTCCAATGAACACCCAGGACTAATCTCCTTTAGGATTGACTGGGTGGATATCATGGCAGTCCAAGGAACTCTCAAGAGTCTTCTCCAACACCACAGCTCAAAAGCATCAATTCTTCAGCACTCAGCTCTCTTTATAGTCCAACTCTCACATACATACATGACCACTGGAAAAAACCATAGCCTTGACTAGAGGGACCTTTGTTGACAAAGTAATGTCTCTGCTTTTTAATATGCTGTCTAGGTTGGTCATAACTTCACCTCCAAGGAGTAAGCATTTTTTAATTTTATGGTTGCAGTCACAATATGCAGTGATTTTAGAGCCCCCCAAAATAAAGTCAGCCACTGTTTCCCCATCTATGTGCCATGAAGTGATGGGGCCGGATGCCAAGATCTTAGTTTTCTGAATGTTGAGTTTTAACCCAACTTTTTCACTATCCTCTTTCACTTTCATCAAGAGGCTCTTCAGGTCTTCTTCACTTTCTGCCTTAAGGGACACTTTCTGTGTATTTACACATTCCAGTGTAAATAGGCTCAAAGCGAGCAGGTGCAAGTCACCCTCTTGCTTCAGAAATCCCAAAGGGTGGAGCAAAGCTAGTTCTGTCACCTCGCAGGTGGTGTTATCTGCATATCTGAGGTTATTGATATTTCTCCCAGCAATCTTGATTCCAGTTTGTGCTTCCTCCAGCTCAGCATTTCTCATGATATACTCTGCATGTAAGTTAAATAAGCAGAGTGACAATATACAGCCTTGACGTACTCCTTTTCCTATTTGGAACCAGTCTGTTCCACGTCCAGTTCTAACTGTTGCTTTCTGACCTGCATACAGATTTCTCAAGAGGCAGGTCAGGTGGTCTGGTATGCCCATCTCTTTCAGAATTTTCCATGTTACTGAGCACTATTTAAAGACTGTTAGACCAACGCAGGAAACAGTTCAACTCTTCAATTCATTTATCAGCTCTTGCCTTGAGGTAATGCCACCTACTTGGACCCTGAAGAAAGTGAAGATCCTCCTTGGACAGGCATAGAGTTTTGAAGTCTTTCTCAGAGTCTTACCTTTCACATCATAGACTCTGTTTTGGGGTGGTAGAGAGGGGGATAATAGAGATAGCAAGTAGAAGAGGAACTGTTTGGACCATTCCAGGAACCTAGACAGGGAAGGACCCTGCTTATTTTGTGGAACTGGGGGGTTCATAATTTCCCTGTATTCTTGATAGAACATTATGAGATGAAGCAACTCTTATTTTCTGTCATATAACATTATTTTTATTTAGCGGGAGTCTAGTGGTAAAATTTCCAAAACTCATTGATTCAAGAATTATATATGTTTTTGTCAATCTAATAGCTTTCTCCCAACTGGAATACAAACTCTATGAAAATAAGAATGCCTGGTACCCACAAATTCATTAGCTCAGTACTCAATAAATACTTGTTGTAAAAAAAAAATCACTGATATCATTTTGTCAGGTACTGTTTCAAAAGTATATAAAATTAATGAAACACATTAAAAGAGTAAACTCATTCTAAATTATTTGAAGTATGTAAGTACTATATGTATTCTTTTTTTAAAGTAAGATATAACTCAGATATACACACAAATAACTCTCATCTCTTTTTACTGAAGTGCTTAATTAAGATTGCAAACAGCAGAAGTATATGTGACCATGTCAAATTGAACAGCTCTAAAGTGAAGGATCCCAAACTGCTTTCTTCATCTCTTCCTTTCTTTCCTTCTCCCCTCTTTCCATTTCCCTTCTTTGCTATTCATTTCCTCTTACTCCTTCCTTTCCATCTTCTGCCTCCTACTTCTTCTATTTATTTTTTAAATTAAATCTTAGGCAGAAGGTTGTTTCCAAGAAAGATGATAACACTAATTTATTATTAGGCATCCCAACCTCAATGCATAAGCAAAGATCTTTCTAACAGTTGCATAGATATAGACCTTTCCAAAAAAGAAATTAAATGCACTACTTCTTTCACATTTTCAATCCACACCATAATCAACTGAAATGTAACAAAACGGAAGCCAAAGAAGCAATTTAAGTTTATAAGAAAATGAGCAATATGAAGTTTTTAAGGAAAAAAATTTCTAAAATCATTCCAATTGTGAAAGTTTATAAGATCGAGGAATATGTTCTAAAAGTTATCATGGGCTATAGTGTGTCTAAAAATTACAAAAACAGTCATCATTGAAAAATCTGTAAGTTTTTCAACATTCCAAGTGCAGTGAAGAATTCTAGAAACATGTGGTAAATCTCCATATGGAAAAGATAAAGGACAAGGCAGACAATTTAGAAATTAATGAAAATACATTAAGGAAGTATAACCCTGTTGGACACCAATTTATTTCAATGAATTTTATATACTACAGTGTTCAATTTACAGTTTCTGATACATTTTTTGAGTTTATGCTTAAATAAATTTAGAATCTGAAAAGAACTGATAAACATTTCAGATGATAGCAATGTAATCTCTTCACTATCAAATATGGCAAGTAAATGATGTCAACTAGAAACCTTACAACTTTTGAGAAATTAATAAATGTATTCTACCCCTGTGGGTTTATTTTGTGACAGTTTTTTCCATGTGTACGTCATCATATTTTCTACACCTCAGAATACTACAAGTGTTCCATTTGTGTGAATAAATATACTCTAATCCCATTATCTTTTTTTCTTTGTTAGCTGCTTCATTTTACTGATATGTAACATTTACAATTTAGTATTAAAATATCCCAGTTTAAAATAATAAATCAGAATCTGGTTCAAGGTCATGTTCTTCTCTCCCCTCTGTACAGAAGTATAATTAGTGTGTCATTTTATGAATATCATGAGATCTTTTACAATAGTAGATTTACCACCATATCTGGGCTCCCCTGGTGGTTCGGTGGTAAAATAATCCACCTGCCAGTGCAGGAGAGGTAGATCTGATCCCTGGATTGGGAAGATCCCATGGTGAAGGAAATGGAAATGCACTCCACTATTCTTGCCTGGGAAATCCCATAGCAGAGCAGCCTGGCAGGCTGTGGTCCATGGGGTGGCAAAATAGTTGGACATGACTGAGAGACTAAACATCACCACCATTACACAATTTAGTTTCATTTTGCTTTCATTTAGCAGATTTTCTAAGTATCTTTCTTAATTTCTCTTTTTCTTTTAATTGCTTCACTCTTAATAAACTCAGGTGCTTGCTCAGTCACTTCAGTCACATCTGACTCTCTGCAACCCTGTAGACCCTAGAATGCCAGGCTCCTCTGTCCACGGGATTTCCCAATAAATTTGGGTAACATCTATCAGTTTGGACCCACTTGCATATTACATTAACTACTACTGTTTATTCTCTTCTACTAAATCACATAGTGGTAAATGGGATTCAGTCTCAAAGTTCTTGAAGTACTTTTCAGCCTGAATCATTTTCCATTTGTGATCACCTCCCCCACTCCAAGTTAAATTATCTTTGACTTCCAAATCCACTTCTAGTTTAACAGTGAAATCAGCTGTAAGACAAGGACATTTTTTCTCTAAAAAAAGTAAACTCACGCTTTAAGATCAGTTGGCTAAATTAGATCTTTTCTTAAAATGCTGTATTTATTAAAACATTGAGTTATCAAATTATTTTCAAAATTAACCGAGCTCAGTTTTGCCAAGGATGCTTGGGAAAGTATTGAATTGCAAATATTGCACTCAGGTTCACATGAATAAAATGTTTTTGAAGCTGTCTTTGTCTATTCTTATTTCAGTTTTTTTATTTTTTTCCAGTACACTTTTTTTTCCTGAATATATTTTCAAGGACTCTATCTTCAAACAACATTTTTGGTGACTTTCAGCATCGCCATGTGGATGCTAAGAGGTTGAGATCAACATTCATGATATTATATATTTTTAAAAATTTAAACAGTTCAATTAAATCATTTGAAAATGTGGTTAATTACCTTTGTATCAATAAAATTCCTATTCTACTTCGTGCAGAATGGAAAAAAAAGAATATTTAAAAAATATTTTGGTGACCTCCTTTCATGAAGGATCAATTTTTGAAAGTTCTGAAAGATATTTAGTATAAACAGCTAACTAGCATGTGGATTCATTTACTACTTACGTCATTAAGAAGGAAATTAAAGGAAAGTGTCAATTAAGAAAGAAAAATACTTGAGCCAACTGCTTAATTGTGATCTCCTTCCAGGTCTTTTAACCCAGAAAGATTCTTTCCCTTCCATTTACTACTTTACTATGGGCAAGTCATTATAAATCATCATCAACATTATTTCTTTCATTACTTTCCATTGTTAACAGATGTAGAGAGCAAGAGTTTAAATTCTAATTGTATAATGGAGTGAGGCTGAATTAATTAACAATCTCAAGTTTGTGGGAAAATTTAAGCTAATTTATTTTGTCTTTAGAGAAAAAAAACAAAAGGTTGGCCATGGCTTGATATACCATTAGGTACTTTGAGACTATTCAAATCATGAAAAAAACAGGAGCTTTGAGCATTACACAGTACAATTTATACTTTATACACCAAAATAAATAAATGCTTAGAATTGTAGGCAAAGATTGCAGAAAATGTTCATTAATTGCAAGTCTTTGGTTCTTTTTAATATTTGACCCTAGTTTACTGTTATTGCACATAAGACTGCAAGAATAAAAAAGAAAATAATATCATTATACCTCTCTGATCTTCTCAATTAGCACATTCATTCTGGGATAAAATAACTCAAGAAATAACAATGAGCAAGTCTTACATCATTCTGAGTGTTTGGGTTAGAAATTTGGTTTCTCTAAATTAGGTTAATCTCAGAAAGATTAGCAATTCAAGAATAGGAACCCGATAGGCTGCCCCAAAGGAAGTTTCTAGGTAAGATACAGACAGGTATGCACAGACACACACATACACACAGACCACAGACATCATACATACAATTATTACTTCTCACTTCTATTAACTTTATTAAAATTACTTTAAAAACAGCCATATTGCAACACATAGCTTTGATGTGTTGTAGATTCTACGTTGGCAAAACAATTAATGAAATAACTCAGTAAGAATTCTAAAAAGTCTGGTGCACTTTTAATAAAATGGTGTCTGAAACTTTTTTCAGAGTTATGCAAATATCTTCCTACCTCTGCATAGAAACCACAGTTGTTCTGTGGTTCCAAATGGTCTGTGCCACTTGGCCATCTCACACACGGTGATACTTAAGATTTCCTTAGTACAAAATATAATGGTCAGATTTCAGATATTTTGTTCATTCATGGATTCTTAGTTTAGAACTTTGATGCCAAAGGATGGAGACATATTATACAAAACTTCCTGACACTACAATGAGCCAATTACTTTCTAAAGGCAATAACTGAATTCACACAAGACATACGTACAATATGGAACTAAAGATAAACTTACAGTCACTCAGAAAGACTTAGCAGAGCAGCTGCATCATGAAATCTATCTTAATATTTTAATAAATGCATTTCCAAATATAAATTAGATGAGGAAGTAAGAAGCCAAATATTGATTCTTACTAGTACAAATTTTAAAACAATTTCCAAGAAATTATGTGAGCTACTGACCAGAAGAATGTTCTAACAAATCCGTAGCTTTAAATGGCAATTTTTCCTTGAGGAAACTATCACAAATCATCTTTCTACCTTGAATCTTTTATTATTTTTATCAACATTCCTCATAAATAAGAGAAATTGTATTGACCTTTTTTCTGTTACCTAGTGTAGGAAGATACACTATAAGAATCTCAAACTCAAACACACAAATACATTATAAGCATGCTTATTTGGACTCTATGGAAACTTACACTTCCGTTTGGAGAGGTGGGAACCACTTGATAATCTAGCAGCAAAGAAAATGTAACCCCCAAATTAGTCCGTAGTCAAATCTGATGGGTATGCTCTGACAGCAAGTTCATATGAAGTCCACCCCTCCCCTTATTATCCTCAGTCTTAAGCTTAGCATTTACCAAACACACAGCAACTCTGCATTCATGCCAAATATGTTTTCAGGTGAATTTACTCTGGAATCCCAAACGATCCAGCTTAAGTTCAAAATCACTCTTTGACAGAATTGCATCCAGATAGCCCCTGGCATTCTGATAAAAGTGGACTGTCAATAAAATGCTCAATGAAATTGCTTGTTTGGAATGTATGGTGTCAGATGATAGACTAGTAGCTAAACAAGAATATTCCTAAAAACAGAAAGACTTTTAAGTAGTTAAAAAATGCTTTCTTTAAATGGATGCATTTATGGTATGAAATTATATCTCAATAAAGCTATTTTTCCTATGTTAAAAAACCACTTGCTTATTTTAGTAGTTAATTTTTTATCATTGATCTGTTTGACTCAGCCGACAAGTTTGAGGAAGTTATTTGGGAGCAACTATATTGAAGACAATTAGATTAAAACCTAGAGGTGTTTTGTTGCTGTTGTTCATGTTCCCTTACCCATTTGCTATATGCTTTTTATTCAGTAGTTTCAAAATTATAGAGTTAATGCATTTTCTGCTTTTAAAGTAATTAATAAGTGCCTGAGAAAGCTTTTATATGTTCCAATTCACATTTTTATGTCTTTTAATGTACTCAAATAATTAATATTTCAGTCATTTACTTACATTTGTTTCATTAAGTAATTTCCTCCGATAGATAACACAGTCAAAAACATAGGTTAAAATGAATATGAGCAATTCCCTATTCTCATTATTTTCTTTTTAGAATCGTCATTTCAAATAGCAGAGTAAAACAACTTTGTGTAACTCTTACCTAAAGATGTGACAGTGATCAAAAACCATATTTGATATTTAATTCTAAACTAATTGTTCTCAAATTTTAACAGTCATCTGGAACATGGATTGCATGATTAAACATGGTTTGTTTATAAAAAAAACACAGATTGTAGACCCCATGGTAAAGCATGATGCTTTGGGACTGAGGCTAGTACTTCCAAATTAGCATGCCTAACAATCGTCTCTTCCAACGACACAAGTCTCTTCCAACAACAGAAGAGACGACTATACACATGGACATCACCAGATGGTCAATACCGAAATTTGATTGATTATATTCCTTGCAGCCAAAGATGGAGAAGCTCTATACAGTCAGCAAAAATAAGACTGGGAACTGACTGTGGCTCAGATCATGAACTCCTTATTGTCAAATTCAGACTTAAAGAAAATAAGGAAAACCACTAGACCATTCAGGTATGACCTAAATCAAATCGCTTATCATTACACAGTGAAAGTGATAAAAAGATTCAAGGGATTAGATCTGATAGAGTGCCTGAAGAACTATGAGTGGAGGTTCATGACCTTGTACAGGAGGCAAGGATCAAGACCATCCCCCAGAAAAAGAAATGCAAAAAAGCAAAATGGTTGTCTAGGAGGCCTTACAAATAGCTAAGAAAAGAAGAGAGCTAAAGGCAAAGAGGAAAAAGGAAAAATATACCCATTTGAATGCAGAGTTCCAAAGAATAGCAAGGAGAGATAAGAAAGCCTTGCTCAGTGATCAATGCAAAGTAAATGAGGAAAACAATAGAATAGGAAACACTAGAGATATCTTTAAGAATATTAGAGATACCAAGGGAAATTTTCACGCAAAGATGGGCACAATGAAGAACAGAAATGGTATGGACCTAACAAGCAGAAGATATCAACTAAAGGTGGCAAGAATACACAGAAGACTATATACAAAAAAGATCTTAATGACCCAGATAACCACGATGGTGCCATCACTCACCTAGAGCCAGACATCCAGGAGTCCAAATTCAGTGGGGTTTAGGAATAATCACTACAAGCAAGCCTAGGGGAGGTGACTGAATTCAGGCTGAGCTACTTCAAGTTCTGAAAGATGATGCTGTTAAAGTGCTGCTCTCAATATGTCAGAAAATTGGAAAACTCAGCAGTGGCCACATGACTAGAAAAGGTTAGCTTTCATTCCAATCCCAAAGAGAGGCAATGCCAAAGAATGTTCAAACTACTGCACAACCGCACTCATCTTACACACTAGCAGAGTAATGCTGAAAATTCCCCATGCCAGGCTTCAACAGTATGTGAACCGAGAGCTTTCAGATGTTCAAGCTGGATTTAGAAAAAGCAGAGGAACCAGAAATCAAATTGCCAGCATCTGTTGGATCATAGAAAAATCAAAGGAGTTACAGGAAAACATGACATCTGCTTTATTGACTACACCAAAGCCTTTGACTGTGTGGATCACAATAAACTGGAAAATTCTTCAAGAGATGGGAATACCAGACCACCTGACCTGCCTCTTGAGAAACCTGTATGCAGGTCAAAAAGCAACAGTTATAACTGGATATGTAACAACAGACTGGTTCCAAATTGGGAAATGAGTACATCAAAGCTATATATTGTCACCCTGCTTATTTAACTTCTAAGCAAAATATATCATGTGAAATGCCAGACTGAATGAAGCACAAGCTGGAATCAAGATTGCCAGGAGAAATATCAATAACCTCAGATATACAGATGACACCACCCTTATGGCAGAAAGCAAAGAGGAATTGAAGAACTTCTTGATGAAAGTGAGAGAAGCGAGTGAAAAGGCTGGCTTAAAACGCAACATTCAAAAAATTAAGATCATAGCATTGGTCACATCACTTCAAGGCAACTAGATGGAGAACCAATGGAAAGAGTGAAAAACTTTATTTTCTTGCACTCCAAAATCACTGCAGGTTGTAACTACAGCCATGGAATTAAAGATGCTTGCTGCTTGAAAGAAAAGCTATGACCAGCCGAGACAGCATATTAAAAGGCAGAGACATTATTTTGCCGACAAAGGTCTGTCTAGTCAAAGGTATGGTTTTTCCAATAGTCATGTATGGATGTGAGAGTTCGACTATAAAGAAATCTGAGCGCCGAAGAATTGATGCTTTTGAATTGAGGTGTTGAAGAAGATTCTTGAGAGTCCCTTGGACTGTGAAGAGATGAAACTAGCCAATTCTAAAGGAAATCAGTCCTGACTACTGGAGGACTGATGCTGAAGCTGAAGCTCAAATATTGGCCACCTGATGCAAAAAACTTACTCATTTGAAAAGACCCAATTGCTGGGAAACATTGAAGGCAGGAGGAGAATAGGATGACAGAGGATGAGATGGTTGGATGGCATCACCAATGGACATGAGTTTGAGCAAGCTCCTGAAGTTGGTGATGGACAGGGAAGTCTGGTGTGCTGCAGTCCATGGGATTGCAAAGGGTCGACACAACTGAGTGAATGAACTGAACTGAACTGAACAATAAGCTCAGAGTGATTTCAATTCAAGTGGTCCTTAAAATACATTTAGAGAAATAAGTCATTTTTGTATCACAGAATATGGCCAAAATATATATCCAGCCTTAAAAATAAAATTAAAGAATTCTTAGAATAGCAGACATTTCTAAATGAAGAGAATTTCTAGAGAGTATCAAGTCCAGGCTCATGTTTTACAGATGAGGGAACTAAGGTCTAAAATGTAAATGCCATGTCTCAAAGCACACAGATATAAAGTGGCAAGACTAAGATTAGAACTGACTCTTTCTTGTTTCTACTCAATTCTTGAGCATGGAACCAATGTTCTCTATACTTAAACAATATTTTTAAACACTGATTAGTGTTTAAAAAGAATTCTAGTATATTCACTATTTTTCCTAGTACAGGAATATGCTACATGGAATTCTGTATCTTCAGATCATCATCAAACCTACTTAAGAAAAAGATTTAAAAATTTGAATTCATGATTGAAGCATAACTTTAAATAAAACATACTTTTTCTTAAATGTGTATTGTTCCTCAGATGGTTCAGTCTTCTATTAACCCCCCAAATCCACATATTTACTCTATACTGCACACTACCATTTATTGATGATTATATTCATTTCCATACTTTGCTATTTTCTTTTAAAGTTGCCAAAAAACAGGAATCAAAAATATTTAAAAGGCTGCATGTATTCTCCAGCATCCTTTCAATTTTTTTTTTTTTTTTTTTTTTTTTTAGTCTCCTTCTATCTCTCTACAAGGAAAAAAACAAACACTTGAATAGGGTGTGTTGTGCTGTACTGTGCTCAGGTAACTCATGAAAAAAAAAAAAAAAGCTTGCCACAATATCATTTTAAAATAATGTTCACTTTCTATCTGTCAAAGTCCACACACAAGGAGCTATCCAAAAAAGAGATACCCGTAAACTGTAAGCTTTATCCTACCTCAAGTTAGTTAAAATAATGACACACTTTCATTGAATACTTAAACTTGATCCAGGTAACCCCAGGTTAAGTGTTTTATATGCATTATCATAAAATCCTATGAAGTAGGTATTTTTATTATTCCCAGTTTAAAAATTCCGTGAAGTGAGCTCAGAAGGAATACATAAAAATGTCCAGAATCTCACAGCTAGTAAATGATACAGACAGCACTCAAATACAGGTTTATATGAAAAAAGAAAAAGCCTTTATGCTTAAAGTATTCAATAGTCTATCAACAAATCTGCTCAGTTTAGGCTACATTTTAAAATTGAGGATATTTAAATTTCTATAATTTCTACTGTAATCAGGCATTTCTTTCATTTGCTTGTTTCGCAAATTAGGAACACAAAATAGCATGATGAGGGAAGAACTCCTTCTTAGTCTATTGTTTATGAATTTAATTTTTTTTTTTTGCTCCTCAAAGGATTTATTTTGAATTAGTTATTTCTTTCCTCAAAATAAATGTTGTAAGAAATAAATCGAGTTAGTCTCTATAAAAAGAGAAAGAAAAAAGACCAAAAAATTAAAAAAAAAATAAGATATGTAACAAGATACCTTTTTAGTAAATTTGATTTTACCTAGAACATTTTGACAGGTGGGAATAAGACCTAGGAATAGTTTTTTGTTTGTTTGCTTTGGTTTGTGGGAAAACTGAAACTGACTTACTTAATTGGAGTTGAAAAGAGTTGCCTTAAACCCAAATAGGCTGTTAATTATAATAAGTACATTTACTGAGCAGAAACATGTTTTCTAAGATTCTGCTTACAAGACTTCTTTTTTTTAACCATGTAAGTTTTGTCAGAATATTTCCCTCTGGAAGCTGAAACTTTTGGGCTTCTTACCGACAACAATAGAGAATGGGGAAGGAGAAAACTGAAATAAAAGACCCTCCCAGTTTTGATGACATTTTGCCACATGCCAAGGCTAAGCAGTGCCAAGGAAATTAATGCCTGTAATGCTTCCATGTTCTCTTCCCATCAGGCTCATGGGGTTATAGACATTACAGACTTGTCCAAATGCCATGATTCTGGCTATAACATCACTTGTGATCTCCAGCACCTCAGGTTTTAAAACTCACTACCACTCCAGGAAATTATTTTGTGGGACAAGTCTAATTGCTAGAAAAGTCTCCTTTTTAGGGTAAAAAATATAGCTAGTTATAATAATTTTTATCTGTTTCACTTTTGCTTATTAGCCAAACACAGTAAGTCTATTTCATTTAGCATACATCAAAGCCTTCAAGTGATTAATAACAAAGCAACAGTCTCCCTTCTCTTCAGGTGCTTCCACATTAAACATTCACAGGACCTTCAATTCACCATACTTTGGTTTCATTTGTTCTGGTTTGCTTGATTTTTGTTATTTTCATTGTAATTTTTATGTTTTTCTTCTTCCTGTATGGTTGAGCTTCTTTATTTTAAAAGAAGTACTTCTCCAGCTTTCTCAAAATTTCCAAGCAAGTTTAAAATGCAACCTCTCTCAGTGATGTCTCTGTAACAATGCCAAGCACTTAAATCCATGTAAATATTGAATCTAGCTATAACTGAATGTAACGTGGCCAATGGTGAAACAACTTAGCATAAGTGGTATATTACTTGTCACAAGAAGCTGTGAATTTTAAATGTGAAGCACATAAGTACATTTTATTCAATACTTTCAGTTTATGATTGAGAAGAATGAAGCTCAAATGCTTTTAAGTTATTGCTCAAGTAATACACCTCCTGTTTTCTTCCAAAGATTGATTTCCAAGTCAATAAACAGCAAGTTAGAATTTGGCTCTTTATGTAAACAATGACAGTCCTTTTCTCAGGCCACAACATTCAACACACCCTTGTCTATAAGACCATAAAGGACTAAATGACCAGGATGAATTCATTTGGGGTTGCAAAGCTAGGGGCCAAGAACACCAAATACTCTCACCTTCTCAAGGTTTGTTTAGGAATCCCAACATCCTCGATTTCCCCTTTAGATGGGTGCACTGGGATTCTCCTCCAATGCAGCCCCAAAACCGGTTTCTGCATATTAAGAATTCAGCTGAAGGAGCTGGTCTGACCAAGTAAAAGTGACGGGGTTATATATTGAGGGTTTTCCTCACAGCTCAGTTGGTAAAGAATCTGCCTGCAATGCAGGAGACCCCAGTCCGACTCCTGGGTCAGGAAGATCCCCTGGAGAAGGGATAGGCTACCCACTCCAGTATTCTTGGGCTTCCCTGTGGTTCAGACGGTAAAGTATCTGCTTGCAATGTGGGAGACCTGGGTTCGATCCTGGGTTGGGAAGATCCCCTGGAGAAGGGAAAGGCTACCCACTCCAGTATTAGTCCGTGGGGTCGCAAAGAGACAGACATGACTGAGCCACTTTCACTGTATACTGAGCTGAAGGTGGCAGTTAGGGAGGAGGCTTCAGCTGTGTGGGATGAAGAGAGACCGTTATCTCTGACTGGGGAAACCTGCCTGGCCGATTTCCCAGTTACATACGACTTTCCTCTCTTTTCTTTCTTTTTATTCCTGTGGTTATCAGGAATTAGCCTATACCAAATTCCTTACCTACTGTCTCAGGGGAATAAAATGCAACTTGAAGCTGAGAATTTCTTTCCCGCCCTTGGTATTAGCGAACAAATAAGAAATAGAGCAGTTAGAGGAAATGCACTCCTATCCCCCAGTCCCTCACCACATTCGTTCTTAAAGTTGCACAGGCAAAGGAAAAGTAAAATAATTTTTAACAGTAGGATTTTTACGTGGAAACGACTAAAGGAGAAATTATCTACAAGGCAGGGAAAAGATTTAGGCTACTCTATCCTGAGTCCCACAATCTTAAGGGAAAAAAGGGTAAGAGTCTTTGCAGGTAGGAGTGAGAAGAAGAGAAAAGATTTAAGAATTCTACCAAGGAGACAGTTATTGGGATACAGAAAACCATGATTAAAAACAAGGAAAGAAGTCATCCTTCTTCTTAAGACTTACTCGTTTTTCTCTTCAATCTTTTGCCAGCCCTGAGGGGGTGGGGAGAGGAGAGGTTTCTTTTTATTCTTTTTAATCACAGGTTGGTGATCTGCCCTATATAATATCCCTGTGCTGTTGTGGGAAACAAATAAAATGACTACCATAAAGTGATGTGAAAATTGTACAGTACATTGCCAATGCATTATTGTAATAATCATTACTATCATTATGATTATCTCCGAAATCTTCCTCAGTGACAAAACAAATTGAAAATCTCGCTTTGTTCTTATCATTTTGTATTTGTATTTTTTAAACCCAGATATGAAAAGCAGCAATAGGCCCTGTTGTCAGACATTGTTTCAAAAATGCCCATTAGAGAAGTTTAATATGAGGTAATTAGAATAAAGCACAGCCTGATGTGGTAATCCATGTTTCCTGAAGTCTGTGGGCTTCAGTGTATGCTCTTTCATTGATACTATGCATGTGCTATTTCAGCACAATGTTTTCTGTTCTACCACTGTCTAATCTGACATATTAAGGCCTTATGTTTGAAGTAGCTAAACAGTAACTAAGTTAATTAACAGATTAACTGATGAACTACAGATTAACTAAGGTAATAAAGTCAAGTAAATGCCTACCAAATAAATCTGTTTCTATAGGAGCTGACAAAGACTTCACTTAATCAGAATCTAATGAAATTTCAGGTACTGAACTGCTTATAGGACAGACTTTAGAATTAAAAACAAAATCTGTGTTCTTGCTAACAGCTTGGCTTAAATTTCAGAATCTTTCAAGCATAATAAGGCATTAGACAGGCCTTTGGAATTATTCATAGTGAATTAGATTTCTTGGTGGTATCATTCATAGAATACCAACCAAGAAATCCATTCTTAATAAATTCTCCAAGTGCTAATAGACAGTTGACTTTGTACTTGCTATAAAAATAGATATAAATATGGAATTCTATCTTCTTGTGGTTGACAAGAACTAACAAAGAATAATGGACTCTTTTATTGAAGCATAGTTGACATACCATATTATATAAGTTACAGGAGGTGTAGGATATAGTGATTCACAATTTTTAATTTTTTTATAGTTACTATAAAACACAGACTATACTCCCTGTGTTGTACAATATATCCTTGTAGCTTATTTTATACCTAATAGTGTATACCTCTTAAACCTCTTATACGTAATAGTGTGCATGAAAGTAAAAGTGAAAGTCACTCAGTCATATCCAACTCTTTGGGACCCCATGGACTCTATAGTCCATGGAATTCTCCAGGCCAGAATACTGGAGTGGGTAGCCTTTCCGTTCTCCAGGGGAACTTCCCAACTCACGGATCAAATCCAGGTCTCCCACATTGCAGGATGATTCTTTACCGTGTGAGGCACAAGGGAAGACCAAGAATGCTGGAGCGGGTAGCCTATCCCTTCTCCAGTGAATCTTCCTGACCCAGGAATCGAACCGGGGTCTCCTGCATTGCACGTTGATTCTTTACCAACTGAGCTAATAGGGAATCCCAATAGTGTGCATCCCTCCCACTATATTACCCTTCCCCTTTTCCTTCTCCCTACAGGAGGGCATTATGTTAATTGAAATGAGTCAGACAGAGTTAGACAAATACTGTATGATATCATTTATATATGGTATCTAAAAAATACAACAGATTAATAAATATTATAATGTGCTATTTTTCTACAATGCTCATCTATATTTGCCACAAAGTAGATTCAACATTTATGGTCCTACTTTCCATTTAGGAAGCATTATCTAATATAACTCAGGACTTTGAAACTTCCTTACACCTATTGTAATGTGCTAGAATGCAGCTCTAAAATTATAGCTAACCTTTTGTGAAGAGACAGGAACTGAAGAATGGACTGGTTTAAAATCAGACAGAATTGACTTGGGGTCTAAACTTGTGATTTTGGGGAAATAGCCTCAGCAATCTTAGCTTCCATTTCTTTATATGTGTAACAGAAGATAACAGATTCTTATATGGTGTTAATATGAGGATTATCTGTGACAACATAAGTAATCTAGCATATTTTTAGTGACCCTGTCTTCCTCTTAAAATCCAGATCACCTAATAAACCAAAACACACACACACACACACACAGATACTATTTTAAAAACATCTTTTAAAAGTGCCTTCTAGAATATCTAATCTTCAACCATCTCAACTGATATTTTAATGCACATACATTTTAGAACTCATATCACATTCACTCCATGCCAGTTAACCATCAGGGAAGAGTTTATTAGATGAAAATAAGTCTGTTGTAAAAGATTTCCTTGCAATTACTTCACTGCCATCATCCTGGCCACACGCTTATGGAGCTTTTCAAATTAATATGCTTTGATTACTGAGCGAGTAATCAAGCAGTGGAATTCTATGAGGAACTCAATTACTAAAGAAAATGATCACTCAAGCATTTGAGAAATTGGGGCTACATCTAATTTTGAATAGTGGATCATTATTGACATTATGGAAGCATTCAGTACAAATACTTGGACATACTGCACTAGAATAGGGGACCACTTTATACACAAATGGTAAACAGAACGAGCTACTGCCTAACATCTCTGTTAAACGTTGTTCTGCCTAGCTGAAAAAAGAAATAATATCAACCTTGAAATCAGTTCTTTAAAAAAAAATAGGGAGCTGATTGCTTGACTGAATAAAAACTGGATTGTTAACTCACATTTAAAATAAACAATTCTAATTTTTCTACTTGAGATAGAGTAGTCTTTTATAGCCTAAAAATACTTATCCAATGAACACAAAAGTAGGAATTGCTTTCCACATATTTCCATATTACAACACTACTTAAATACTTTCATTATTGCATATTAATCATTCCACCATCAAAAGGCTCTTTTGACTAAATGATTATGTATAGATCCATGTGCCATGATTTAACTCATTTAATAATTTTAATCATCTTTTATTTTCTCCAAATTAGGCATCATCCAGTTGCTTTTAGTAAAATTATTTTTATAATTCTGATTTTTATCAAAGAGTTCAAGCAAAGACTATTTTAAGAATTTTGTTATAGTGTCTTTTAAAAAGCACCTAAATTAGGAAATGCAGTGCAGGAAACGGGCTGAGATTGTTATGTTTCTTCTTATTTCTCTGTTCTCTACCAAGGTAAGCAGTAAAGAAAAATCATTCCATAATGAGTGATAATTCCTAATAAACCCAGCAGTCATCAATTGTGTGGACTTGGAGAAGTCAGGTCACCCCTCAAAGTGTACTAATTATAGCATGATGAAGACAATGATGATGATGACAATGTAATGCTAGCCTACCAAAAACATCATCAGCACAAAATAAGGCAGTATTTATAAGGTAAAGGTGCTGCAAGAGATTATCATGATTATTCTGAGCATCATTTTTTGGAGCATTGATTATTGTCACATTCATGTACCACACAGAAAATATATACTGAAAAATTTTCTTCCTTTCCCCAGAAAAATGAATATAGAAACAGATTTTTAGTTCAGCTCAGTTCAGTTGCTCAGTCGTGTCCGACTCTTTATGACCCCATGAGCCGCAGCACTCCAGGCCTTCCTGTCTATCACCAACTCCCGAAGCCCACCCAAACCCATGTCCATGAGTCAGTGATGCCATCCAACCATCTCATCCTCAGTCATCTCCTTCTCCTCCTGCCCTCAATCTTTCCCAGCATCAGTGTCTTTTCAAATGAGTCAGCTCTTCGCATCAGGTGGCCAAAATATTTCAAATGTCAACAAATGTTTCAACTGAGCTATGAGCACTTCCCTCATGGCTCAGCTGGTAAAGAATCCACCTGCAATGCAGGAGACCCTAGCTTGATTCCTGTTTTGGGAAGATTCCCCTGGAGAAGGGAAAGGCTACCCCTCCAATATTCTGGCCTAGAGAATTCCATGGACTGTATAGTCCATGGTGTCTCAAAGAGTCAGACATGACTGGACACAACTGAGCAACTTTCAAAAAATATATATATATATATATTTATATATAATATATATGTATATTTCAGGAAATTGGTCAGGAGTCAATTATATGTATATATAATATATATTATATACATATTTATAATATGTATATATTATATGCATATTATATACATATATAATATATACATATTATATATAATTATATACACATATTATATACAAAATATAATAATATATAATATAATAGCATATAATGTATATACAACTGAGCGACTTTCAACATATATATTATGCATTATATATATATATTATATATATATAAACCTGAAAAACAATCTCCTATGAACTATATTTAAAACTGACCATTGATCTATTTGTCTTGCTCATTTCTATAGTTGATGAATTCTCTCTCTGAAAAGTAGAAAAATAAAAGAAAAACTTTCCATTTAGAAGGATAAAACTAAAGGAAATGAGAGACATAACAATAAAAAAAAGATTCAATCTTCAGAAATTGGTTAATTGATTGTTTGACAATCATAACAGAAATGCTTTAAATCTGAAACCCATCAGTCCCTGACTCTGTTTTTCTCTTCAACTTAATTAGAATAAAATAAAACATAAATGTATTCTTGTTTAGCTGGAACTTTGGGGAAATATGCAGGAAGTTGTAGGCAATAATGTACCAGCTGCGTCTTTGTTGCTAAGTTTATCAGAGAGTTAGCAGCAAATGTGTTTTTATAATTTATCTTTCCTGAGTATTAAAGTTTTATGACTAGCTGCTTAGGAAAGGCTGTAAGCAAAAGCCATGTTACCAAAACTGAGTTAAAATGCAGCACAGAAATAAAGGTGTAAAACAAAATATCATCACTAAGAGCACACATTTCTCTAGGAGATAGCTTCTGACAAGCATTTATAAGAAATATAAGAAATATTTGCCTACTGTTTTCCAAATAAAATCATCTGTCCATGATCTCATGAACCTAATTATTTGGCAATAACGACACACTAGATTACAGTTCTGCCTATATATGTTACTTAAGATGATAAATAAGGGTCTCTGATAGACTCTTGACGAGAACAGATGAACTGAAAGCTCAAACATCTTTAAATGTCAATATCTTACTGGCTCTACCCATGATGATATAATCCATAGACTTTGGACTCCAAAATAGGATGCTTTTAGTATCCAAAGAAGTTGCATTTTATGACAAATATTGATGAAAAAAATATATCCATAAAAATTTCCTGGTCAAAAAGCAAAGTTTACATAATACTATGATTCTTACCGTTAAATCATATTTATCATCTCTCTTTGGCATTAAGATCACTGTTATCTTTGTTTGACAAATCATTCTGAAATAGAACACATTTTTAAAGTTAAAGGTGGGTTCTAAAGTCCTTTGTCTTCAAACATACACAAGTTTTATAAAACCCATCAAAAATATGATCACTGGATATAGTAATTTAAATAAGCTTTTCTTTCTCCTGGTCAAATATTTGGTGAATTGCTTACAATGATTAAGTGACTAGGCTCCTTAGCTTAAAAAAAAAAAAAATACTTCCATATGCTGTTACAAAATCTTAAAAATCCTTGCATCATAAAGGAGACAGAATGTCTGAGATTACAATGACTTTTGTATTTTGGGATGTCTGGAGGAATAATGTCTTACTTGACCAAAGACATCCTCAGACCCCACTTCAGAGCCTCTATGGCCATCTGATCTTTGATTTTGACCCCCTCCCAAAGTTAGCTGCAGAATTTCTCAAGACAAAGAAGAATCTGTTCTTTCATCTATTGTTTTAATTAATGCTTATTAAGAAGCAAGCATGTTTAAGATTGGCATTTCCAATCCAAAAGAAGTAGTATGCATTTGTGTATATGTGTGTGTGTGCATGTGTGTGTGTGTGCATGTGTGTGTGTGTGTGTGTGTATACATGTGTTAGGATATGTATGGTTGAGAAGACAGATTTCACAGGGTTTAAAATGCCTAAAGAGAGAAATCAGAGAATTCTAATATCTATAATTCAAGTAAGTTCCTAGCTCAGTTAGTAAAGAATCTGCCTGCAATTCAGGACACCAGGATTTGATCCCTGGATCGGGAAGATCCCATGGAGAAGGAAGTGGAAACCCACTTCAGTATTCTTGCCTGGAAAATTCTGTGGCCAGAGGAGTCTGGCAGGCTATATAGTTCATGGAGCCGCAAGAGTAGGACACGATTTAGCAACTAACCCACCAAGTCCCATGCTAAATAAAACAACTCTTCATTGAGGCATTAATAGCTTTGGTACTTTTTAGTAGAAAAGTAGAGATTAAGAAATTTTCCCAAGGATACACAGTTTCTCATTTATAAACAGTTACACTGCCTGATTCATGGAGTTGGGGAGAAAAATTAACTGAGTTTTACATTGACACATGTAAAGTATAGTGCCAGCTAAACTGGTAAGCACTTATTAAATAAGTCACTATTATTGTTATTACCATGTTGGGCACGATTCTAAGTACTTTAAGCACATTATTTAATTTGATCTTCACAATAGCCTCATGTGGTAGATAATAGCATCCCCCTTTTAAAGATGAGTAAATTATGAATTAAAAAACTTAAGTAACTTGTTCAATGACACACAACTAATATGTATTGAAAAATGGAATCTGAACTGAGAGAATTCAAGGTTCATGCACTTAAAAACTAAGTTATGGACTCAAAAACTAAAGAGACTCTTGGAGAACTACTTAGAGCCTGAGTATAACAAGAAAATAATTCAGACCCAGTATTCAAGGAAGCTCCAGATACACACATTTTGCTTGACCTTCTGGACATGAACTCCCTGGGAGTCCAAAACTGGATCAAAGACACATCATCAGTTCTACAGGAGGCAGGAAAAAAAGATAAACTTAAGTGGCTTTCAGGGTAGGAGGAAGGATAGTCTGCCCTTGGGCACAAGGGACCTATTTCAGGGATGTATCCTAAAATTTCCCCATAAGGCTTTTTTACGCAGGGAGAGGTAGAATGTTCTAAAATTAGGTTAACTTTAGTTCAGTTCAGTTGCTCAGTCATGTTCGACTCTTTGCGACCCCATGAATCGCAGCATGCCAGGCCTCCCTGTCCATCACCAACTCCCGGAGTTTACTCAAACTCATGTCCATCGAGTCGGTGATGCCATCCAGCCATCTCATCCTCTGACGTCCCCTTCTCCTCCTGCCCCCAATCCCTCCCAGCATCAGGGTCTTTTCCAATGAGTCAACTCTTCGCAAGAGGTAGCCAAAGTATTGGAGTTTCAGCTTCAGCATTAGTTCTTCCAATGAACACCCAGGACTGATATCCTTGAGGATTAACTTCAGATGATGTTAATTCGACCCAACTCAGTAAGTTTACTAAAAATCGTTGTACAATACACTTAAAATGGTGGATTTTATGGTATATATTGTGTTGGACAAAAAGTCTGTTTGGGTTTTTCCACACACTCTTACAGTAGAACCTGAATGAACTTTTTGGCCAACCCAAAACATAATACCTCAAGAAAGCTATTATCAAAAAATAAATAAATAAACAAACCAATAAAAACATAGATATTATGTTTCCATTCTAATCAACCCTGAATCTCCAAGTTGGCCCTAATGAATTGATATTTGTTAATTAAATCTATAATAGTTACACACTGCTGTGTAACAACCCTAAAACCTACTGGCTTAAACAACATTTTTGGTTTTATTAATTTCACAATTCTGTAGGTGAGAAATGTGTGCAGGGCTCAACTGGGCAACCCCTTTGCTTCTCTAGTCACTGAAAAAACTCTATGGTAACTTTTCTGGCAGATGGGAAGGTCTGGTGGGTCAAAGGTGGTTTCAAACACATGGCTGGAACCTGGGATTGGATGAGTCAAAAAATAAGGCCTCCCAGTCAGAGCCTTTCCATGCAGCTTAGCATTGTCACAAGATAATGGCCTCAGAGTAGTCAAACTTCTAAAACGGTGGCTCAAAGCTCTTAGTGAATATGGTGGAAGCTGCACCAGTTATATGACCCAGACTTGGAAGTCATATTATTACTCGTATTTAAGTATATTAGGCAAAGCCCTCTTAGATTCAAAAGGAGGAAATTAGACTTCATTTCTTGTTGGCAAATAATAAGGTCACATTGTGGAGTAACATATGAGACTGGGGATATTGTTGTGGTCATCACTTAAAAATATAATCCATTGGCATAATAGTTTACAACAATAATTACTATTATAATTGAAGTTTCAGAAGAGTTTATTAATTCTTCATAACTTCATATATCTGAAACTTTGAGGATATCACACAACATGATAGGTAAAATTGAAAAAAATTGGAGGTTTCATGGAGATAATTTCAAATACCTTAAGGGATTCCCTGGTAGCTCAGATGGTTAAAGAATCTGCCTCAATGCAGGAGATCTGGGTGTGATCCCTGGATCAGGAAGATACCCTGGAGAAGGAAATGGCAACCCACTCCAGTATTCTTGCCTGGAGAATCCCATGGACAGAGAAGCCTGGAGGGCTACAGTCCATGGGGTTGCAAAAAGTCAGACATGGCTGAAGCAACTTAGCAAGAAATTCATGCAAGAAACTTGCTTCCTGGAAAAATCTTATATTTCAGGCATGGTTATATACGTAATGTCCCTTCTGCTTCCTTTTACAAAACATTTGATTTACATAAAAAATTAGTTTAATTTCTTTTTAGTTTGAGATTCTAGTATAGCAACTGAATACAACTGCAAAACTGTCTTCCTGTAAAACATTTAATGCTGATTATGGCCATTTCTATTCATATATTTCCTAGACTGAATATGACATTTGAAGACCTTTGCCCAAAGTAACCAATTTCTAAGTTACAGTCACAAATGCATTGCCTTTATCCTATTTTAGTAAACATTTTAGAGCATATGACAGAAACATACTAAAAGCTGGTTTAAACACCTTCTGAAGTTCCAACCCAGAAACTTTTCAAAAAAGTGAGTTAGGTGAAGGGAATGAAAAGGAGGAAAAAATAAATTAAAATCATATAATTAAATAAGGGACAGAAAAAGTGGTTTTAATCACTGGTTTGGTCCCCAATGGGCTTCCTCATAGCTCAGTTGTTGAAGAAGCTGCCTGCAATGCAGGAGACCTGGGCTTGATCCCTGGGTTGGGAAGATCAGCTAGAGAAGAGAAAGCCTACCCATTCCAGTATTCTCGCATGGAGAATTCCACGGACTGTAAGAGTCAGACAGGACCGAGTGACTTGCACACTTTCACTTTGGCTCCGAACAACCACTGTGTGACCTTCCCCAGGTCACTTAAGACTTGCTGGCTTCAGTCTTCATATGCCAAGTGAGAGTCTGGACTGAATCTATGTTTTGTTGTTGTTTGTGGTGGTGATGGTGGTGGTGATGGAGATGTGACTTAAGTAATAAAAACAATTCCAAAAAATACATTAAAACTAAACATTCATGGCTGGAGTTATTCTGGTCAAAAATGAGTGGGGTCATGTGGAGACCCACCCACTCAACTCCTGCCCCCAACCGCTAGTTCCTTTGCCCTTCACCCCATACCAGCTACATTAAAAATAGTAATAATAATTATCATGCAATCCTAACTCTAAAACCTAAAATTTGAAAGCCACTATATTAGACCTCTAAAGGGTCCTCCTTGAAGAACAGATACTCTTAGGAACTAGAAAAGCACCTACTGGGTAAATTGTTATGTAACAAATGTGATTACCCTAATGGGTAGTACCATGGATACACATGTATATTCATAAATATACCCTTAACAATAAATGAGTCTATGCATTTGAGTTTCCATGTGAATATGTAATTTTATACATATATTAAAAACAACTACTATCAACCGAGAGACTCTCTAATGAACTATTCAAGTTACCTACCACCTCATAGTAGTCTTAGACATAAATACTAGTTTCCTTCTTTTCACATACAGATAAACTTGGGAAGGTTTAGCAACTTGAATGGGATAAACAGCTAGAAAGAGGTAGACACAATATCTGAATGCAGAATGAGCTTAAACCAAAGTATTTATTTTCATTTTTTCTCCATAATACCCAAGTACCTCCCATTGTATCAGTAGGTTTCCATTTCTGTGAAAGGTCACTCTAAGGAGCAAGTGGTTTGGGGCTTTCTCCTGAAGATTGGGTTGGGGCTTATTTCTTGATGCTTAGCTGGAAATGATGTCAAAACTGAGAATCATGTGCCTCATATTCCAAGGAAATGATGCAGTGGACAGTGTCTGGAGAAAGGACGGGTGGAAATGCAATTAGGTCTAAGGCTTCCATCTTGCCCCTCTCTCTCTCTTCATTTATTTCCTCCTGATTTGATGAAAACTTCTATAATTAGAAAATATATGTGAAGGAAATAATGTACATACTTATATCTAATCACTTAAAGTGCCTTTGGTCATGAGCTATCTATAGCCATAACTAATGGTAGACATACACACAGAAATGTGTGTGGAGGTGTGTGTATTCTTCTCCACCTAGTAGAGAGAGGGTAAGAATCTTCGTATTAGTATTCCAGGATCTCATATGTGTATATTCTTCTTGATAATCTAGATTTCCCATGTCTTTAACTTATGAGACTATTCAAAGCTGGAAATGACCTTATATATCACCTGGTTCAACTTTTCATTGATTCAATCACAGTCACATAACTGGTTCATATATGGGCCTAACATAGAATTTCTCAGTGCTGACATCCTCCAGTTAAGGGAATTTTACAAACCAAGACTGTACACATACAAATATGAACATGCTATAGTAGAAACTTTTAAAGTATAAAAGCAATTTAAAGAAAACCTATTCCTACTCTTTTATCTTTTAGATTACAAAAGTGGCACCCAGAGAGATGGAAAAAATATATAATCTTGTAAATAACAAATTCCAGCCTAGAGCTTCCTTTCATTGTATACTGTGGATAATTTAGAGATAATTTTATTAAACTAAATAAAATTAATGTGTATGACTGGTGAGCACTTAACCCTCCTGAGAAATACAGATTTTAAATACAACTTTCCTTTTATTACTTATAAAGTTGTTGAGGACAGGAACTCATGTTTCATGTGTTTTGTTTTTTTCTACATTTTCCAAAGTACGTGTTTCTTCCCATAATACTGAAATACTTCTTATTATATAAGTAGGTTTTCCATGTCTATACGTGAGAATTCATGTTAAAGAAGGGCTTATTTGACTAATAACAATATTAAAAGTAATGATGGAAATCAGTGCAATATTTAAGCACAAGTGATTCTATATTCTGTTAAAGAATGGTTCCAGAAATCCCACCCAATCATGCATCCTGTTGCCTCAGGTCACCTGTATATAAATTAGTTTTAAACTACCTGTGGCACTGTCAAGACAAATTAACTAATAAATGTAAGCGTAATTTGTCTCTCTAGAAGAGACTATTTAAATTGTTCTGAAAATATGCCTCTGTAAGCCTGAAGGTAAGAATCATGCCACCATTCTGTCTTTCCTTTTTCAAAACCAAATAAAGCTTATTCTAAATTTATCTAATCTGTCCTATTTTGAAGTCTATAATTAGTTAATATCATTATGTCTTCATTATTATTTTACTATTCTTAGATAGACCCTTTCTTAGATTTCTGGCATCATCTCTATAATCCACACAGTAAAAAGATGAAAATAGTTCAGTTTTTCTCTGGGTCAGAATCCAAATGGTCTCTTCAGTTTCAAAGACTGGGGATCTTTTTGATCTTGACACTTTGGGGAATAATTTAAAGGTAAAAAAAAAAAAAATGGGTGAAGGAAATAATGTGTATTTGGGTTTCTTTGTGGTAAGGTCCAAAAGGAAATGTGAATTCTCCCTGCCAGAAATCGCTGGAAATATGGAAACCACTAAAAGGCAAGTGGTGATTTATTTTCTCCTTCTCAGGGATTCTACAACTAAAGAAGAGGAGAACAAAATTCTAGAAAGAAATGGATATAGAATAGGATGTTGATCAGCATGAGACCATGACTCTAGTTTCCTTAAAGAAAGAAATGCTAACAATCTCTAGGGATGATTCCTGTTAGGTGGTTAAAATACAAACTGCACATGTGCATACATATATATACAGTTAAATTTAGTACATCATAGTAAAGTATACACAGAGTTAACTCATTCATCAACAAATAATTCAGTGCCTGGCATATATCAGGGTTTCTCAGGTAGTGCTAGTGGTAAAGAATCCGCCTGCCAATACAGAAGCCACAGGAGACGCGGATTCGATCCCAGGGTCTAAAAGATCCCCTGGAGTAGAAAACGCAACCTGCTCCAGTGTCTTGCCTGAAAAATCCCACAGACAGAGGAACCTGGAGGGCTAGAGTCCATGGGGTCACAAGTGAGTGACTGAGCACACACACACAACACATACCAGGCTCAATTGCATCTGACTCTTTGCAGCCCCACAAACTATAATCCTCCAAGGGTCCTTTATCGACAGAATTTCCCAGGCAAGCATACTGCAGCAGGATGACATTTCCTACTCCAGGGATCTTTCCGACTCTGGGGTTGAACCCGAGTCTCTTGTGTCTCCTGAGGCGGACTGGCATTGGTAGGCCGATGCTTTACCATGAGTGCCATCTGGGAAGCTACATACCAGGCTATACCCAGGAAAAACTCCAATTAAAATGTGTTCTAATTGATAGATTTTAGGGTACCAGCAACTGGTCCTATTCATTTCTTATTCAATCTGAAATTCCTGAACCTGGTTAGTCATAACTTCAATAATTGTTCCAAAATTTGTCCACACAATAACACAGTCTGAGTAATTTTGAAAAACATATTGCTTCTGAGACCCACCCATGAAAGTGAAAGTGAAAGTGTTAGCAGCTCAGTCTTGTCCGACTCTTGGGGACCCCATGGACTGAAGCCTGCCAGGCTCCTCTGTCCAAGCAATTCTCCAGGCAAGAATACTGGAGTGGATTGCCATTCCCTTCTCCAGGGGATCTCCCCGACCCAGGGACTGAGTCCAGGTCTCCTACATTGCAGGCAGATTCTTTACTGCCTGAGCCACCAGGGAGACCCTCCCATACATCTACTGAATTAGAGCTCCAGTTTATGGGATTGGGAATTAGTAGCTGCTTTTGCTATTGCTGCTTTTAACCCCTTTTGTCATTATAATGCAGTTTGTTTGTGGACCAGATTTTTGGAACCATTGATTTTTATTCCTAAAAAAAAAACACCCTGATTAATTCAGTTAAGGAACATATTATACAAACCCATTGCATTTACTACTCCCATGGAACTATTTCTATTCAGATAGTGGCACTGCCATGCCTATTAGAACTGTAAGCATACTAGATTGGAAGCTTATTTCACAGGAGACGCTTCCTTTTTATTTCTTTAATTATTTGTATATTTATTGAATTATAATTGACTTACTGTATCAAATTATTTTCAGATATACAACATATTAATCCAATATTTCCATACACTGTGAAATGACCACTACAATAAGTCTAGTTACCATCTGTCACCATAGACAGTTATAAAGGTACAGTATGATTTACTGTGTTCCCTATGATGTTCCCTAACATGTCATTCCCATGACTTGTTTTATAACTAGAAGTTTGTACTTCTTAATTTCCTTCCCCTATTTTGCCGATCGCCTACTCTCCTTCCCTCTGGTAAGCACTGCTTTATTCTCCTTAAATAGCTTACTATTATAGTCACTTAAAATGATATCCTCTTCCATAAGTTTTTTAAACTAATTAATTTATTTTATTGGAGGCTAATAACTTTACAATAATGTGTAGTGGCTTTAGCCATACATTGACCTGAATCAGCCATGGGTGTACACATTCATAAGTTTTAAAAACTTCAAAATATGGATAGCTACAGAATTGTATGAAGATTCATAGTGATTTAACTTTTCCAAATTCTCTCAATAAACTGATGATAGTTAGCTAGATTCCAATACTATTTATTATTTACCATTCATAATTCTTTCTCTCTCTTACTCATATTTTGCTCTACCTACTGAACGACTACTTCAATACCCAAGTTACTTACCAGAAATTTTTCTTCATACCCCTACAATATAAGCCCCAGAGTAGAAGACATATTTGAAATTTCTTTCACTGACATAATCTCAGAGCAAGGACAGAGCCTGACACAAAGTAGTTGCTCAATAACTGTTTGCTGAATAAGTGAATAAATAAATGAATGAACAATAAATAAATAAATCTCATCACTTCCTGTAACACCAAAGTATTATTAGTTAAAATTAACTTGATAGTCATTTAACAATAGCCAGTAGTAGTTAATACATTATTTTAGTACTTGTCATTTTGCATTATAATCATTTGCTTCTATGATTGACACAAGCTATGCCTCATGTAAGTCTCAGTCTCACTCAAAACATGTCATATACTATACTACAAAGCCACAGTCATCAAGACAGTATGGTACTGGCACAAAGACAGAAATATAGATCAATGGAACAGAATAGAAAGCCCAGAGATAAATCCACGAACCTATGGTCACCTTATCTTCGACAAAGGAGGCAAGAATATACAATGGAAAAAAGACAACCTCTTTAACAAGTGGTGTTGGGAAAACTGGTCAACCACTTGTAAAAGAATGAAACTAGAACACTTTCTGACACCATACACAAAAATAAACGCAAAATGGATTAAAGATCTAAATGTAAGACCAGAAACTATAAAACTCCCAGAGGAGAACATAGACAAAACACTCTCCGACATAAATCACAGCAGGATCCTCTATGACCCACATCCCAGAATATTAGAAACAAAAGCAAAAATAAACAAATGGGACCTAATGAAACTTAAAAGCTTTTGCACAACAAAGGAAACTATAAGCAAGGTGAAAAGACAGCCCTCAGATTGGGAGAAAATAATAGCAAACGAAGCAACAGACAAAGGATTAATCTCAAAAATATACAAGCAACTCCTCCAGCTCAACTCCAGAAAGATAAATGACCCAATCAAAAAATGGGCCAAAGAACTCAACAGACATTTCTCCAAGGAAGACATACAGATGGCTAAAAAAACACATGAAAAGATGCTCAACATCACTCATTATCAGAGAAATGCAAATCAAAACCACAATGAGGTACCATTACACGCCAGTCAGGATGGCTGCTATCCAAAAGTCTACAAGCAATAAATGCTGGAGTGGGTGTGGAGAAAAGGGAACCCTCTTACACTGTTGGTGGGAATGCAAACTAGTACAGCCACTATGGAAAACAGTGTGGAGATTTCTTAAAAAACTGGAACTAGAACTGCCATATGACCCAGCAATCCCACTTCTGGGCATACACACCAAGGAAACCAGATCTGAAAGAGACACGTGCACCCCAATGTTCATCACAGCGCTGTTTATAATAGCCAGGAAATGGAAGCAACCTAGATGCCCATCAGCAGACGAATGGATAAGGAAGCTGTGGTACATATACACCATGGAATATTACTCAGCCATTAAAAAGAATTCATTTGAATCAGTTCTAGTGAGATGGATGAAACTGGAGCCCATTATACAGAGTGAAGTAAGCCAGAAAGATAAAGCCCATTACAGTATACTAACACATATATATGGAATTTAGAAAGATGGTAACGATAACCCTATATGCAAAATAGAAAAAGAGACACAGATGTATAGAACAGACTTGTGGACTCTGTGGGAGAAGGCGAGCGTGGGATGATCTGAAAGAACAGCATAGAAACATGTATATTATCTAGGGTGAAACAGATCACCAGCCCAGGTTGGATGCATGAGACAAGTGCTCGGACCTGGTGGACTGGGAAGACCCAGAGGGATCGGGTGGAGAGGGAGGTGAGAGGGGGGATCGGGATGGGGAATACATGTATATCCATGGCTGATTCATGTCAATGTATGACAAGAACCACTGCAATATTGTAAAGTAATTAGCCTCCAACTAATTAAAAAAAAAAGTCATATAGTAAACATTCAAAGACTGTTACCTGAATGAATGGATAAACAGAACAAGTTACTTCTCAAGCTTCATATTTAATTTATTACAAATATGATATCAATACATTTACATTATTTAGGCATGATTTAGACTCAGGAATTTAAGTGCCTATTTCAGCTCACGGCAACATTCTCTGTTGGCTGGGAAAACATAAATGCCAAGGAGGTGACAAAAATAAATCTGGGGTTCATTTCAGTGCTCATATTTCACAATCAAGCAACAGTGCCTAAATAGACTACTTAATCAAGGTTTATATTTGGATAAACTTTTTATGCAGTACTATCTTAAAGAATATATTTTGTTTTAATTTAAAATTATTGCTTACCAGTTTTACCATTACATGTCTGAATCTTGAAAGAGAGTCATTCAGTAAGACATAACATCTAAATATTGCCTGCAGTGATAGCTTTGCCTCTGTATCCTTTTTAAAGTATCAATTACTATCAGTGGGGTAGGAGGTTATGACTAAATTGTAAAAGTTCTAAAATTGAATAAAGAGGAAGTATATACTTGAAGGGCTTTAAAATAAGACATGGAATAATTTAAAACTCAAAATATGATTATTTTCATAGTATAAAATTGGTATGTTTTATGGCTGCTATCCAAAAGTCTACAAGCAATAAATGCTGGAGAGGGTGTGGAGAAAAGGGAACCCTCTTACACTGTTGGTGGGAATGCAAATTAGTACAGCCACTATGGAAAACCGTGTGGAGATTCCTTAAAAAGCTGGAAATAGATCTGCCATATGACCCAGCAATACCACTTCTAGGCATACACACTGAGGAAACCAGATCTGAAAGAGACACGTGCACCCCAATGTTCATCGCAGCACTGTTTATAATAGCCAGGTCATGGAAGCAACCTAGATGCCCATCAGCAGACGAATGGATGAGGAAGCTGTGGTACATATACACCATGGAATATTACTCAGCCATCAAAAAGAATTCATTTGAATCAGTTCTAATGAGATGGGTGAAACTGGAACCCATTATACAGAGCGAAGTAAGCCAGAAAGATAAAGACCATTACAGTATACTAACACATATATATGGAATCTAGAAAGATGGTAACGATAACCTTATATGCAAAAAATTGGTATGTTTTTATGAACACAGGTGATCCCTGAGCAACATGGGTTTGAATTGAATGGACCACTTATACACAGATTTCTTTTAAATAGTAAATACTACAGCACTGTACCATCTACAGTTGGTTGAATCTGTGAATATGGAACCCTGGATACAAAGGAAGTGTGAATAAGGAGGGCCAATAAACTACACTCTAATTTTTGACACTGGTACCCCATCCCCCTCATTGTTCAAGAGTCAACATAGTACATTTTGGAACCGATGACAATTACCTATTTCACCTATGCAAATAGTTTGTGGGTTAAGCACAAATAGAGACATAAGCATATCAGTGAAACATACTTTCCTAATCCATAATAGTCATCTTGATATGTTATGGATTTGAAGTTTTCTGATTCATCAGTGTAAAAATAATTTATAACAATACAAAGAAAAAGTAAAATTGTTACAAATCAACAAAAACATCCGTATTCAAAGATGCCTATTGTTTGGATTTATTAGTAATCTTTAGGTACCATGGGCTTCCCTTGTGGCTCAGCTGGTAAAGAATCAGCAGGCAATGCAGGAGACCTGGGTTTGATCCCTGGGTTGGGAAAATCCCGTGGAGAATGGAAAGGCTACCTACTCCAGTATTCTGGCCTAGAGAACCAAAACACGAAGAATGGTAAACCATGAAATCCAACGGTGGTAAGAAAAGCAAACGTTTTGAAAACTCCCAGACTGAGCAAAATTAAAATATATATATATATATATATATATATATACATATATATATATGTGTGTGTGTGTATATATATATTTGTTGTGCAATAAGTTCACCTATTTCATTTTTCTAGAGAGAATAAATGTATAGATAGCAAGAGGGTAGATAGGTGGGATGGATTGTGAGATTGGCATTGGCATATATACACTATTATATATAAAATAGATAACTAATGAGAACTGAGTACATAGCACAGGGAACTCCACTCAGTGCTGTCTGGTGACCTAAATGGAAAGGAAACCCAAAGAAGAGGGGCATGCATGTACATGTATAGTTGATACACTTTTCTGTACAGCAGAAACGAACAATTCATTTTAAAGCAACTATACAATGGGAAAAAATGGGCAAAAAATGAATCTCCTTATTCAAGTCTATTCATAGCTTTTAACATTCAATGTCTAATATACAAAAAATTCTAACTTACTCCATAAACATTTATCCCATGAATAGTGAGTAACATATGCAGTGTTTTTCAAACACAATACTTGGAGGAGCCCCTTCATAGGCAGGTATTTCAGAAGCTGGTGAAAGCAGAGACGCACTTATGTTCCACCATAAACTCTTCAGGAAATGCTGTTCTAAACTGATGAAATAATGAACATAATTTTGAAAAAAAATAGGTGTAGAGGAAATCCATCTTTTTTGATGTTTTGTTTAGTGTTCAGTGTGATTTTGGCATATCTGTGACCTCTTCTCCAACAGTTTTCCTTTAATTGAGAACTTGACTAGATTTCTAAGTTATGATACTTATATAATCTTTCTGCATTCTTTTCATTAAGGTATGAAGTGTCTATTATAGATGGAAGATGATACACCATTTCTCTTCAAAGTTAAGGGAATCTATCTCCTTGATTTTTTAGTTCACCTTTTCTTCTGTGAGTTTCGTATTTTTCTTCCAGAACAAAATTCTGCCAATGATCTCTTGAGAACTCACAGATACAAAATGTACTTCCAACAAATATTGGCTTTTAGACATTTGATTTCAATGATGAAGTTTTGTTTACTATCTTAAAAAGTCATTTATGACAGAGACATACATTTCTTTTTTACTTTGATAGCCCAGAATCACAGACAAAATTTCAGGCTACTGTGAGAGTACTATGTTGCTCTGAACTACCCTAACTGCCAGTGAGATGATTTTGATTTTGTTAGAGATATCCTTGCCAGTATTGTGAATCATAGCAGGATTGCAATCAAACGCTATTATTTGAATAATAACATTTTAGTAAGCTTATTGTAACTCTCCATGTTCCACTGAGATTAGGCTTGACAAGTATAAGCAAAATTTTCTTCAGGTCAGACATTTCTGCTTGGAAAAGTGAAAGTTAGTCACACAATCCTATCCGACTCTTCGTGATTCCATGGACTGTAGCTGACTCTGTGATTTCATGGACTGTAGCCTGCCAGGCTCCTCTGTCCATGGGCTTCTCCAGGCAAGAATACTGGAGTGGGTTGCCATTCCCTTCTCCAGGGTATCTTCCCAACCCAGGGATTGAACCTGGGTCTCCTGAATTGCCTGCAAATTCTTTACCAACTGAGCTACTAGGGAAGCCCCATTTATTCCAGCCAGACATTTCTGCTTGGAGATCAGTGCTTCTCAAACTTTAAGACATCTATAAGTGAACTGAGGATCTTACTAAAATATAGATTCTGATTAAGCTGGTTGAGGTGAGGCTTGTTATTTTGCATTTCTGATAAGTCAAAACTGCTGGCTGTGGACCACCTTTTGAGTAGCAAGTTTAAAGCCATAAAGTGTCATTATTGACTCAGAAACAAATTCCTCCAGTTTCTATGAAATGTACTGCCTAACATATAACGTATAATAACTTAAAACATTATGAGACTATTCAGTATCTTTTCCCCAAATACATTTATATAAAGATTTCTATTTTAAGAGTCAGGCCTGGTCCAATGCTCTTAGAAGAACTACAAATAGCTTAGGTTATTCATTTTTCCAGTTGGATTGCCACTTTCCCCCAAAGCACTCTTACTTTTATATCATTTACAAAGGAAAACTCTATACAATAGGATATGGCAAACCACTAAACACTGCTCTTGATCTATTATAACCTTTCTATGATACTCAGGACATTATGACTTATTTTATAAAATACAATGCAAATGTTGTTTAAAGCGCCCAGGAGTAAAGAGGACAGCTTTCAGATTCTTGTAAATGTGTTGTGTGTTTTATATTCAACCAATCCAACTTCACAGAATTGTAGATGGCATCCTGATGGCTCAGTTGGTAAAGAACCTTCCTGTTAATGCAGGAGACACGAGACCAGAGTTCGATCTCTGGGTCAGGTAGATCTCCTAGAGAAGGAAATGGCAACCCATTACCATATTCTTGCCTGGAGAATTCTATGGTCAGAGGAGCTTGGCAGGCTACAGACCATGGGGTTGCAAGAGTTCGGCAGGACTTAGAGACTATACCACCAGCACTAGCAGTCACCAGGAAGGCGATTTAAAAATGCTAATCCCAGACAGGGAAGCCTGGTGTGCTGCAGTCCATGGCATCACAAAGAGTTGGAAACGACTGAGCAACTGCCCTTAACTGATCTGATGCCTACCCCAGGACAGTTTCATTCTAAAGGTCTGGAGTGAGGACTGAGAATCCACATTTTAGCAAATACCTTTTGCATTTTGGGATTTGGTGATGGACAGAGAAGCCTGGCATGCTGTAGTCCATGGGGTCGCAAAGACACAACTGAGCAATTGAATTTAACTGAACTTGCATTTCTAGTGTAATTGAAACGTTTGAGGAATACTGTCCTAGGAGGAACCTTGACCAAAGTTCCAACATCAAGACCTGATATTGTTCATTACTGAAACTTTTACCCTATACCTAAGACCGTGTTTTCAAATATACTTTCAATCAACAAAATCGTTCCCTTTGTTTGTCACAGTTTTGATTATCTACCTGGTTCCACCACTCCTTTTTGGACCTAAGGACCTCAACTCCTATGTCTTCTCTAGGGACCATAGCTTATCTTCCAAACCAGACATTTGCAAAAGAAATAGGGAGAACAACTGATAATTATGCTGGGATAACTGGTATAAACTGGAATCATCCAGGCAAGGTTTTACATCACATTGATCTTGAATCCCAAATCGGGGAACTTTTTAACCACACTTCACACCGATGGCAGATCATTACCTGCCTCTGAATTCTCCATCCCAGTACTATTCTCTGACAAGAAACTCCCTTGACTTCCTGATAGATCTCCAGCAGTCACTACTTGGCTTTAAAGCTTTCACTGTCACACCCTTCAGATGTGATACTTTCACAGTGTCTAGGAATGAGTCTGTCTCCTTAGACATAGCTCCACTGTGACAGCAACTTTATTCCCAAATCTTCATATTGGCTGCAGTTATGTGGGACATGAAGGATTATATTTACATATAATATGTTTTAAATCAAGGTGGCTATTTTAATTTATCATGCATACTTGAAAGACTGACATCTTCAATGTCTTATGATGAAAAATAATAAATATTACAATATTCTATCAAATCTTTACATATTTTGCCATTTTTTCTCTTAATGTTATCAAATGTGAAATAACTGATGTAACTCAGAGGAAAGAGAGAAGAACTAGGTTACATAATACGTTTCTACCATAGAATTTTCCAGGCAAGAATAATGGAATGGGTTGCCATTTCCTTCTCCAGGGAATCTACCCAACCCAGAGATTGAACTCTGGTCTCTTGTGTCTCCTGCATTGACAGGCGGGTTCTTTACCAACTGAGCCACCAGGATGCCATCTACAATTCTGCAAAGTTGGATTGGTTGACTATAAAATACACAACACACTTACAACTCTTTGACAAGTATAAACCCAAGCAACTGGCCTTTTGTTCAGTTACTGTATCAACACTGACTCATGTCCCTCTCCTATAAGAATTGATTTATCAAGTCAATCATAAAAGGACATTCAGAAAAATAATCATTTTCAATTTTAAAAGGATCAAAGTACATTTAAACGGATGTTTTGTTCATACGGTGAAACTGAGGACAACTCATACAATATAATATGTGATTAATGATACAAAGCATTAAGGAAAACAGACATACATTCTAAAGCTGACTTCTTCCTCCTGCCTATTATATGGAGTTGGAATTTTGGAAGATAATTAAGATGGAAATATCACCTTCAAGAAATGCTTCTAGTGCATTAGGTTAAAAGAAAACAGTAAACTAAGTTGAAAGTTTTAAAATGTAATATAGTATTAGTAAATCATATACTCCAGGCTAACCTTACAGGTATGTGTTGTTTTTATAAATTAACTAGAACTGGTTTAACCTTAGGGTCAGGTTCAAGTGGTGTACACCAGCAGTCAGATTACAACTTGATGCAAATTTTATCTCATTAAAAAGTCACACACTGCTCCACTTCATTTGCAGAATAATTGTGTACCTGGCAAGGTCAGATGATTTTCCTTCTATTGCTTTCACTGAAGGAATTCAGGTGTTTTTAAATGTAGCTAAACTGTGGGAAAGATTTTCTAATTTATTTTCATTTGAGGAAATTGAAAACTTCCAAAAAACTCAGAGGTTTTGTGCTTATTCTTTTTCTGTTTGTTTAAAATAAGAAACCATACTAAAATCTGCTTGTTTTAGATTTTGAGAAGCGATATACTGTACTATAATTCTAATCTAAAAAGTCTCATTCTATAATTCCCAGAGAAAAAGAGAAAATTGTTAATGCCAAATTAGCTATAATTCCCATAGTTTAGTGGTGATATGAATTTTTTAAAGTTTGAATGGTGCTCAAATATACAAAATATGGTAAATGAAGTCATACTAGAAATGAGACAAGTAAGGTGCTTTTAGATCATGAAGATGCATCAGCACCTTTCCATTTCTCACTCAAATTTGTATTCTAATATCCTCTGACCTCCAGATATTTTCAGTCATTTATTTCTTCTATAGTAAAATACTATTACTGTAATATGTATGTAGTTTTGGTCTCTTAGATGCTACTAAAATTTTTCTATGTGAACACTTATTTTATATATTCTATCTCAGTTAAGATTCTTAGATAATTGCAGTTGATTTAACTTAGGATTTATCAAGATCTTAAAAATGTAGAGAAATCTCTTTGCTTCCTTTAGGGGCAAATCACTCTCCTCACTATTATGTTTTCAAATGTGTTACTTAACACAGTATTTAATTTCATTTTGAATCTTTAAAAGGTGTTTTTCCCATAAACAACAAACCATTGATGAGAAATATGAAGCAGAAACATTAGGGGTCTTTATTTTAAATAAAGTAAAAGCTGATATTTGCTAAGAAACTTTGAAATGAGAATGCAAAAATATTTAATATTATATACAAATAGAAAATTACTATAGCAGGTATTTCTTTGTTGTCCTAAGGGACTATACTAAGCAATGGTCCCCAACCTTTTTGGCACAAGGGACCGGTTTCCTGGAAGAAATTTTCCCAAAACTGGGGAGAAGAGGGAGGGATGGTTTCGGGATGATTCAAGTGCCATACAGTTCTGGCTCCTATGAGAATTTAAGGCCACCACTGATCTGACAGGAGGTGGAGCTCAGGCTGTAATGTGAGCAATGGGGAGGGGCTGTAAATACAGATGAAGTCTTGTTCTCCCTTGCCCACTTCTCTCTCACCTGCTAGGTTCCTTACAGGCCACAGATCAGCACTGGTCCCTGGCCAGGGGTTTGGGGACCCTGATACTAAGTATTGTTTTAGAAGTGAAACTGACTTTAAACAAGGCTCTTTGAGCCATCTGAAGTTGTTAGAAACCAACAATTTTGACCCAGGGATGGAACCTGCATCTCCTGCTGCTCCTGCATTGGCAGATGGATTCTTTACTACTGAGCTACCTGGGAAGCCCAGCTATTGGTTGTACCTCATACCACATAGATACACACTACCTCAATTTGATTAAATGACAAAGAAACTTTTTTGACCTCACTTGAGTCAGGCTCCTCAGAGCCCCCTTCTTTGGTGGTGCGGGGTGCAGGGTCAATCTGTCCTTGGCCAGCTTAGTACAGTTTCATCAAGAATCCTATTGATTCAATTTAGCAAATATTCCCTCACCCTCAGTATGTGAAACCCTGGATATCTGATCAAATTCTTCAATTCCCACTTCAAAATCTTAACACTCTGGACTTCTTCAGCAAGAATCCTATTTAGAATACCAAGTAAGAACTCTCCCAGCCCTGATGCTTTCTCTTAGTAATTTTCCATTCACTGAGGCCCAACTCTATTCTCTGTTTATAAGTCTCCATTTGTCCTTGTTGTAATCAAAGTGAGACTGGTCTCTATCCCCTACTGCAAAGCCCCCACTGCAGGAGTACGTCCCTCTGGAATAAAGTATTCTTTACGGTCTTTAGCAAGTGTTATGAAGTATATTATTTTAATATATATATATTAATTTATATAATATAAATTTATATAATATAAATATATATTTATTAATATATATATTTAATACATAGGAAGAGCCAATATATAGCCTATAAAATTAGCAAAAATAAGCCATTTAGTTAGTCTTTAGTTACCTTAAATTATACTGCAGTAGAACATGAATAAATACAGAAATCAAACTGGTCAAAGGCTATCCTCATTCTCAATAATTTGGTCTACGACTTGACCGTGAGTTTCAAAGAACCAGCAGGGACCTACCCGGCAAGGAAACTAGCAGGAAATGGATAATCTAAAAAGTGCTATGAATCTTCTATGAAAAGCAATCACAGAATTATGGTATGAAAATCAAGACTTTACATTTTAGAGATAATACAATGAATACACAGAAAACTAAAGAAGCTTGACTGAACAGTCCTGAGACAGTTAATCAGTAAAACCAGAGTAGTCTATTGCCCAGAGGGACTGTTATATAGGTACAGGGAGACTAAGAAGAGACTGTGAAATCAGGAATGGGCAGATTAATATCTGACAAGGTAAATGACTTCTACTCTGTCAGAGAATATACAGAGTTTAAGCAGAAATTCCTTCCTTCTTGTCAAATTTGAGAGTGATGCCTATAATGCATTCCTGTCCCACACAGCACCAACGTGTGTGTGTTTGTGTGTGCACATGTGTGCGCGCTACTCACTCAGTCGTGTCCAACTCTTTACAACCCCAAGGACTGGGGCTCACCAGGCTCCTCTGTCCATGGAATTCTATCCCCTTCTCCAGGGGATCTTCCCACCCCAGGGACTGAACCCAGGTCTCCCGCATTGCAGGGAGATTCTTCAATGTCTGAACCACAACTACAAAAACTCAGAACCTGTGCACAAAAAAGTCCACTCCTTGGGTAACTTGGCAGCAGCTGCAGGCATGTTTTAGAAGGTACATTAAAGTAGAACAGATATATTTATGATTCAGCATTGGTATGTATTTGCTTAAAATTAAAGCCAGGATAACCAGAGCTACACAAATAAAATTATAGTACAAACTTTGAAATATTAATTCTGGAAAATTAGAAAGAGATTCATAATTTTCTGAAATTGATAGACTAAAACTGAAAGAAAAAGAAAAGATTCCACATCAAAATAGTATAGAAAGGATACAACTAAAAAGTGGTTCCACAGAGGTAGAACTTGCTCAGTGTGGAAAGATGACCTGCAAAAATCAGTACAGATACATTTTCATGTAAAATTGAGATAATAGCAATACCTGTTTTGTTGGGTTACTTTGCAGGTCTAAAATTATTAAGGAAGCGAGGGAAGGAAGGCTGATTGTGTGGAAGTCTTAGACTGCTGTGTAGTTCTAAGAAAATCTCACAAAGCCAATGTTTTCAAGCCAAAGATGCATGAAACAGGAGTCTCACATCTCTCAGTGATGGCTGTATTAGCAGCCATGCCAAGCTTAGTCACGTGCTGGAGCTGTCATAGAAAGTGTAGCTTCAACATTTTAACATTTAGCAGTGACCAGGGTTAGAGACCAGAGAAGGAAATTTTCACAGATGTGACATAGGCATTGCACAAAGAAATTAATAATCATTAGCTGATATGATCATTTTAAATTATTTTTTAATTGTAAAGGTATCTTCTTTAAACTCTGTGTATAATGACTCAATTTTGCATATAGCATAATATAAATGAACATTTCATCTTACCCATCTGTGGAATATTCAAACAGTTGCCAGTTTACTTTCCAGAACAGGCTGCTTTTCTGAATATTAGAAAGAATACAAATTTTGAGTATTTAAAATGCACAGGTTTTCAAATTGAAGAGATGCCTGAAGTTTGGAAAAGCCACCTGTCATTCAACCACAATGGCTTCCTTTTTATCTGTTTTATGTTTTGAATATCCAGGAGTAATCTCAAGAAAGGACTCAGTGTCTAACAAAAATTTGAAAACTATTGATTTTTGTCCTGATTATTCTATGAGACTTATTAGAAAATGTTTTTAATTGACTGCTCATTTTAGTAATAAGAGTCATGAGTCATATTAACTTAATAAAAAGCAAGACAAAGATGCTGAAAGTCTTGAATTTGTAGTCTCACATTCATGAAAACAAAGCCATATCTCTGGGTTTTCAATTATGAAGGGGAAATTAATGCCCCAACAGTACTTACTCCTGCCTGATGGTCCTAGACATTATTGTAATAAGCAGGATGCTCCATTTTTTTCTAAGATCATTAAACTTCCCATCTCTTTTATGAGTTATGAATAGATTATATTGTAGTTCCTAAATAATGATTTCCCATTATGTAACACTGGGGTTTTATAAACATATTTTAAAAATACTACTCTTCCTATTCATATTTAGCTTCTAATCTACAAATAAAGAAGGCCCAAGCTTTTACATCTTCTATTTATGAGCTCTCTTTTATTTATAACTAGTGGAATTATTCCATTAATCTTTAACCCATGAATTTCTATTTTTTTCCGCTTGTCAAGCAACTCTAAATTCAAATTATCAACAATAAGCCCCACAGTACCAACATAAAATTATGACCTTAATAAGTTTATAGATTATATTTTTTATTTCATCAGCTAGGTCACCCATGAACATGTTTAATAATTTCATGTGCCTTTGGAAGGTCATTCAAAATTCCCTTGACCTACAGCTAAAACTGAGGCTGACACTGAACCACTAATAGTACTCTTGGGACTTTAATACTTTTCTACATGTGAATTTAAGTCTCAAATGATTTCTACCACACACTTCCCATAAGAATATATCATGTGGAAATAAAGTTCATGCTAAAAGAAGTAAAAACTATCTATTGCTTTGTCTATACTTGTCATTCTGTCACAGTCCAGAGTATCCAGATGAAATTAAACTGTTATCTTTGTTCATTTTGATCCCAACTTAATAGGAATAACACATGATTTCCTTGTTATAGCAGAAGAATGCTATAAATCACTATGTACTAGCATATAAAATTCTAAATGCATTGAATAGAACAGAAATGTATAATGGGGTTTTACTGAATATGGAAGAAGGCCAAGAAAGCATACATTTCTGATTTTGAAAGTAAAGGACCTAGAGAAAGCAATCCCTGTCATCTCATTCTAAGCACATCAGTTCAACAAAATTGATTGCAAAAACAACCTATAACATTAGTATTATGTATAGTTATTTTCAAAGTTTTAATAAATTAGATCTATTTCTTGTCACATAAATACTGTAAAAGTACCATTCTTGATTCTGCAAAGAGATGCATGCATTCCACAAGTCAGACTAGGTTATTTAAATTTAATTTTATGTATTAATTTTTCATGCCTAAACCATATTTTGTTTCTACCTATGTTTACAAAATATTCACCAAATATTTATACTACTGTTATGTCATGTATAGCCATCCTTGACAACTCATTCCTTATAATAAACAATATATAAAGAGTAAAATCATTCTAATCAAAATTATTTTTCATATTTATATAATTGCTTTATTCTAAAACCAAAGCCTTCACATTTGGTTTTACAGGGAATAAAAAATAAAGAATCTTCTTAAAATCCTCACAAAGAATGTATCAATATTGGGAAAAACTTTAGAAAGAAATTCTGATTATACAGATGGACTACCAATTTTACTGTAGCAGAAGAAAGCAGTACATACCAGTAGATCCTAAAGAAATACAAAGGAATTAATATCTCTGGCTTAAAATAAATACTTTCTCAGCCTCTCTACTGCTGACATGCTGGAGCTGGATAATTCTTTGTCAGTGGAGCTGTCCCATGCACTACAGAGTATTTAGCACCATTCCTGGCTTCTAGCCACAAGATGCCCGTGGCACCTCCCCACCCCTCCCCGACTTCACACGCTCCAAGCTGTGACTACCAACAATGTCTACAAACCTCGTCAAATATCCCCCAGGAGCACAACAGCGCTCAGCTGAGAAACACGAGATAAAGATAATACAGCAACATATAACTCATTAAGGAACAGAAATAATAATCACACAGTTAAATCCGATTCATTACCATATGCTAGTCAGCCTACTGACTACTTTCATAAGTATTCTTTAATTTCATTCTTATGACACCTTTATGCAATTCTACCATTATCCCATTCTATACATGAGAAGCAGTCTTAGAGCTTAAATGCATGTGCCAAATCCCACAGTTATTTCAAGATCAGATTCTTTCCCAGATTTTTCTAATACCAGAGCCAGGGCTCTTAGCTGCTCTACTGCTCCTAACTGATCATGGGACAGTAAATTAAGTGATGCCATCAACTTTAACTGCCTAATTACATAACATGAATGCAGGACTTTTTAAAAGCCTGCAAACAAAGGGTGGTGTCTATCGCCCAGTGCACTGGAGGAAAAGGAAATAAATGGAAGTATTGCACAATCAGCAGGACTTCTCAAGCTTAGGACTCCTTGCCACTGCCCCCACTTCACTTTTGGCAGCTAATCCTTGTGTTTAACAGTTCTTACCTGTCCTACCCGCATGGTAGACTAGTCAACTTCTCCCTTGAGACTTGAACCAAGTTACTAAAGTATGATTTAAAACTATTACTACGGCTATATTTTAGGTTGACCTGTAACACCGAAAATCATTTTCAAAGCTTTTTATAACCACTGTTGATTTTATATACTATCTTCATCCCTGATCTCAAATGTTACATTCCTGATTTTTATTGTTACAAAATAATGAACAATGCAGGGCTTCCCTGGTGCTGCAATAAACTATCTGCCTGCTGATGCAGGAGATCCAAGAGATTAGGGTTAGATCCCTGGGTCGGGAAGATCCCCTGGAGTAGGAAATGGCAACTCACACCAGTATTCTGGCCTGCAAAATTCCAAGAACAGAGGAGGCCGGTAGGCTACAATCCATGGAGTCTAATGACCAATGTCCTCCTCACAAGAAGAGGTTCCAGAGAATAAATAGTTCCTTTTTCAATTCAATTGTTTCTGCTTATATTCTCATACATACTGAATAAACAGATGAAACACATAAAGATACTAATAAAACTAGATTATCTTGGCAAGAAGATTGCTGTCAAAGCTCAGAAACTGTCACATACATATGCAGATATCCTACTTCCCCTCTCCCTTGCCCTCAGGTAAAAGGCTAGAGGAACAAGGAAAGAATTGAATGTCACCAGTACTTAACAGCAATTACTAATTTAGAATAAAGCTTATTTTGCTTACTCCTATCTAAGCTTTATCAAGGAGGCCTACAAACCTCCGTAAATTATGGTAAGGAAGAAAGTAAGCCGTTAAAGTAGGAGCAAAATTTTCAGTTGGAAAACAAAGTAGGTAGATGTAAAGAGACAGAAAGACGGAGGCTAGTGTTAATATAATCCTGCGTATGAAGAAGTCTTAAGTATTTGCTAGGGTAGCATACACTCTACATGAACTCTTGGAGAGTTCATGGTACACTCTCATTCTGATTATGTTTTTAAGATCTGCTTATTTTGCTTTATGCAACTCCCCCTTATAACACCTGACTGTTGCATGATACACTGCTATGCTGTGCTAAATTTCTTCAATTGTATTTGACTCTTTGTGACCCCATGGGCTCTGGGTCAGGCACTTCTGTCCATGGGATTCTCTAGGCAAGAATACTGGAGTAGGTTGTCATGACCTCTTCCAGGGGATCTTCCCAACCCAGGGATCGAACTCTTGTCTCTTACATCTTCTGCATTGGCAGGCAGGTTCTTTACCACTAGCACCATCTGAGAACTATCATGCATATATCGCATAACAGTGATATAAGCTACTGTGATGATCACCTTGGCTGCCCCAGCTCACACTGCCAGAGATAATGCTTCAATGAACACTATCAAACATAGCTCCTGAGAAGAACTATGTGAGACTTTCTCTTATTTATAAGGATGAAATAGCTAGATTATTTGGTCATGGCATATTTATTTTCACCAAACTGTTTTTCTAACAGCTACTGCAATGGGGGAAAAACTCCACCAGTTATACAAATCATAGAATTATTTGAAGCAGCATTCTCCAAACTATTACTTGAAAAAAAAAAAAATCCTCAAAACATTAATAGGTGTTTTAGGAGAAAAAATAATATAGAAAAAATGTCTATTTGAGTCTCAAACAATGCAGGGAGTTAGAGGCACACACCCTCCCCTCAGCAGAAAATCTGAGCATAATTTAGAGTTGGCCCTCCATCTATGCCGCTACTCTGAATTTGTGGTTTGGAATCAGGAGATTCAACTAATTTCAGATGGTGTAGAAGTATAAAATTTACTATTGAAAAAATCTTCATGCGAGTGGACCTGGTTGTTCAAGAGTCAGCTGTATTTGCAAAATGTTCTCTTAACTAAAGAAGTCAATCCACTGCAGAACTGCCCAGGGCATTTTAACATGCTTACACTCTGTAAATGCCTTACACTGCCTCTTGATCATTTACGGTAACACTGTAAATGATCAAGAGGCAAGTAGCTAAGCTCATTTTCCCAAATATATTTGAGGTCAAAGCAGGTATTTTTCAGATCTTTTCACAGACATCTTTTGACATATTTGTAATTTATAGAATACAGTTTAGGAAACATTATATTCAGCAAAAATTACTCAGAATTAAACATAATGAATCTTGATACTAATATCCAAAAGATGTGATCCTATAGAGTCCATGTAAAAATAATACTTATGTAATTATATCTTAAATAATCTGTAATGACATATTGATATATCTCATAGATTTTATTTTAATATGTACTAAGTAAAGTGGACTTAGTAAACAGCTAAGGTATGGCTTGCTGACAATATATAGCTCTCTGATATAGTGGCTTAATTTGGGCAAAGCATAGAGGAATAAGATAAACTGCCTAGACTTTACCTAATATGTTATAACTATCATTTCTCTTGGAAAATAAGGTTTTCATAGTTCCTAGATGGCATGAGATAAAATATGTACGTGTGTGCATGCTCATTTGCTCAGTCATGCCAGAATCTGCCACCCCATGAACTGCAGCCCACCAGGCTCCTCTGCCATGGGATTTTCCAGGTAAGAATACTGGAGTGAGTTGCCATTTCCTACTCCAGGATAAATATACATATATTTCTGAGTAAATAATTGCATTTCACTTAGTATTCTATACCACCAACTAAATTTGAAGCTATAAACTAAAACAATCACATAAAGAGAATTAAAAATTAGGTAAAATAAGTGTTTTGATCTCAAAACCTGATTTTTTAAAGTGATATACATTTTTATATGTAAATTTAAATATAAATCTTAAGGTCATTATTTGGATGGTGATAATGTATCTCAATAAACAGTAAATTTGAATTTAAGAAAAACAATTGTTCAGTTCTGAGGGCAATATAACTCTAAAGCAGAAGGAAAGAAATTTTAACTCTTTTTAAAAGATATCAATGTACACTGTCCACTACTTAACCCATGGGAAAATTCAAGATTGCACTTAAAATAGGTGCTCTTTCAGAAGTTCGTGTAGTAGTTTATTTAACCTGATAAGTGAACTTTTCTCTAACATTAGTTGTCTAGACAATTTAACTTCCATTTTAGAAACACATTCTCAGAGGTAGAGATAGTCAGTTCTTTGTCACCGCAGATAAAATAAGCTCGCAGCCAAGAATACCAAAGCACTATTTTTGTCAGGTGCTTATCAACATTTATGTTGTCACCCTGTACCAGCAGAACATTTAACAGATCTACTGCATCAACGTTTCCTAATTATCTGATATCTATTTTTATATTTCCTCAATGACTCTCCCTACAAAAAGTCACAGAGTGACATAGAATGTGGAGTAAAAATATTTTTTTAACCAAATACATAATTTCCAGATTATGTGTTTTTAAAATAAAATCTAAAGTAATTAAACTTCCAATTCAATTTACAATAAATTTCGCTATCTTGCGTCACAACAAGCACTAAAACATTTACTGAAATGAACATTTACATATATCCCTCCTGAAAAAAAACACCAATAAACATCAAATGGAAAACAACTCATCAAGTTATGTTCTGAGAAGTTCACTTTTTATCACTGTATGTTCCTCTGGTACAGTGCCATTGCTCTATCTTAACCACTGGTTTCTGGATCTATCTCACAATACATGTTAAACTTCAAAGCATACGGAGGACCCTATCAACTGAAATTCTCAAGGCCAAGAAATTTAGGAAAGAATGAAGAGTCAAGTGAAGAAAAAGAAATGGACCACAAAATAATTATTAGTTTCAGGTATACTAAACTCATTTTTTCTTTACATTAAAGCAAATCTTTTCCCAGGCACCTTTGTGACAACTCAATTCTTCATTTTGATATGCACTTCTCATTAATGAAAATATCATCAAGTGGTTTCTGATACATGAATTAGCTTGGCTTTGGAGTTGACAGAACATGAACTTGTCTGGCACAGGCTTATCTAAAAGAGTCATATCAGATAAGTCTGAGTGCTAACACTGTAAGTCACAACGTTGGGAAACATGCTTTGGCAAGTTCTCCAAAATCCTGCCTCTCTTCATGGAAATATAACAAATTCATTTTTCATAAGTCTGATATGTAAGTGATATACAAATACCAAAGGAAAAAAAATGTACTTAAGTGCTTTACACTGAATTTATAAAAAAAATACTAATATACACTTAAGTGATGATAATTATTCTAGGAGGATCAGTGTCTTCAAAGACTTCCATTGTTGTCCTCTAATTCTTTGTTTCTGGCAAATAAATACAGCTTTAGTTGATGCTTTCAAAGTATTTCTAATTTTGTGACTTGAAAAAATAGGGCATCAGGAAACACCAGTACACCCAAAATGAATTCTGAGGAAATGACAAATATCAGGGAGCTTCACAAAATGGACACAGTCTTCTCTTACATGATTACTATCTTTCTTTTTTTTGTCTCTCTCCTTTAAGAGTTGAAGAACTCATAAACAGAATAAAGATCTGTTAATTTATTAATTTTGAAAATTTAAGTAATTCATAATACAAAACAAACGTTTTAGAAGTCATTTGGAGGAAAAACTTTTAGAATAACCAAGATTTTTTAATATAATTTTAAAATGCAGTATAAAGAGCCTTCCAATCCATTCATCTAGCTTTAGGCATCATGGTATCTAATCCCCACTCAAAATTCCCTACTACATATTTTGGATAGGAGGGCAGTTTTGTCAGTTCCCTTATAAACCAATTAATGTACAACATGTAGCATCAAGCTACAGTTTAGAACTGACAAATGAAATGAAATAATGATTTCACAATCAGAAAACTCTCATTCGAAAAGGTCACAGGAAAAGAAAGACATAGTGAAATCCTATCATTGAAACTGAGCTCATACCTTGAAGACAAACACCTGGGTGTTTCACCACCAAATTTATATCTTAATGACACTGAGAAACAAGCTCAAAAAAATCTCTTATTTTGGTAAGGCACCTGAACAGAGAACCAGATAGTCTATATATCACTGCTGGAAAGTGTGGCCACAGTACTTCAAATCTTACCACTTTCCAGGAGTTAAAAGGGTTCTTCTAAGTCATCACAGAAAAATAAGAATTACACTGACTCACAGAAGACTACAGAAAAGGAGTCAGCTACTAAGCTATGAGAAAGACTGCATCTGCGTATCCAGAGAAGATCAACTACTGCTTAAAATACAGATTTTTAACACATCCTCACAATCTAACAAGGTATCTGTTACAGAACGTGAATAAATTGTCCCTAAAGGTGAAAATGGAAGAAAGTAAACCCAAAACTCAGTGGATAGGTTTGTTTGGAAATATCAATAGTTCAAAGCCTAGGGCCCTACACTGCATGAACCCATGGGAATAGTATGTGTCTGTATTTTTATTCGGGGCTCAGTCTGCCAGTTTGGTCACACAATATTAAGTTCTTGCCTCCCCACAGCAAAGTATGCTTTCAAAAACTGATTCAAAATCTGCTCATACTGACCCTAATGGTGGCAACGAAGCTTCCATAATGGTAATTCATGATTCAGGCAAAGAATTAGAGAGTGTAACTTGAATATTCAAAAAAGTTTTTAACCAAAACATGCTAAAATCACATTAGAAGGACAGGAAAGACTATACATAAGCCAGTTGTATGATGTTCCTATTTGTGTGTAACTTTATGCTTTCACAAACAATGTACAATCACCCAGAATTTATTAAAAGATGACATAAGTGAGTTTCAGTGGTAGTGATACAAGTTTCATAAGGTGATATGTCATGAGATGTCTTCAGAGGATGGGGGCACTAATTTAAATTTTTTATAATAGAAAAATTAGTTTATTTCCCATAAGTCTTAGCACTGTGCTGTCCAATAACCAGTAATCACATGTTGTTTACATTTGGATTTGTTCACTAAAATGAAATAAATTTAAAAATTCAGCTCCCCAATCACATTTGCCAGATTTCTGTAGGTTAATAGCCCCATATGACTTGAGGTTACCATATCAAACAGTCCAGATATTCAACATTTCCACATGGCTGAAAGAGAGCTAGAGTGTATACAATCTGCAGCAGGAATGATGTAATGAATAGCAACAGAAAACCTGACTGACAAAGATTAAAACTGGAGTTTGTTTTTCTGCAGTAGAAAAACATGCAGTGATAGGTACTTGTGAACATTAGTTTGGATGCGAAATGACGACAAAAAGAAAGCAGACTCTTTCTGTATTCTCTTCCACTACCCTCACAGGTTTTGTAGGTTGTTTTTCCCTTATACTTTTTTACCTCATGAATGCAAAATGGCTGCTGACGATCTGACATCCTTCCACATTCAAAATAGGAAGAAGTGTAGAAATGGGAGTAGAGTCTACACTTATTCTTTAATCAGGCAAACACTTTCCTAGAAATCCCTTGGAGACTTCCATTCGTATCTCCTTGGCAAAATTTATGCCATGTGGCCACCTTTACTAGGACAGGAAGTCTTCCCAAGAAGACTGGGAGAACAATCCCGGAAAAATCAGGGTTCTATTAGCAAGAAAAAATAATGGGGGAAATAAATTTTAAAAGATAATTATAGTGCTTATCGTAGATTTTCTTAAGATCTATTCCTAAGAACAAATCAGAAGAGGAAAAAATGAGTGGCATTAGTGGTAAAGAACCCACCTGCCACCACATGAGACTAAGAGGCACATGTTTGATCCCTGGGTCAGGAAGATCCCCTAGAGAAGGGCATGGCAACCCACTCCAGTATTCTTGCCAGGAGAATCCCATGGAAGAGGAGCCTGGCAGGCTATAGTCCATGGGGTCGCAAAGAGTCAGACATGACTGAAGCGACATAGCACAAGAAGAAAAAAGTTTTAAAGAGGGAAAACCAATACTGAAAAATTAACCTCTTTTTTTTGGCCATGACCATGTGAGGAAGTAGTTTTTAAATCCATACCAAAAAGTTGAAGCTATGTTTAAAGTTATTAGTATATGCATTCCAACAAAAGTGCTGAAATTTAATCAAAGAAGATTAATACTTTGAATATGCTCTTATTTTTTTGTGGTTAGCCTTTGTGATATACTCCTCACATGGTACTATTTAATATAGAAATGAATTTCCCTACTTGCCAACATGACCATTTCTTTAAGCATTTGGGCTAAGACTTTTGTCAAAACTAGTTTTGTTTAAACAGATAAAGCTAAGAGTCTCAACACTTACTAAGGAATAAGTACTGCATGAGATAACTGTAAGTAAATAGGAAACCAGCTTGCATTTTATCCTAACGAGGGAAGGCATTACCAACAGATATTGTAGTGTTCTTCATGAAAACTTATTTTAAAAACATGTGTCAAAAGAGATACTGAATGTTTCACAAAGCAATAAAATAAATAAAAGTAAAACTCTATTCCCTTTAAATCATGTATTTTCCATGGTAATATTAGAAAAATTTGAAGTGGCTTTGAGTAAACGGTTCAAATATATCATGTGAGTTCTATGCTCAGTAAAACACAAATAATACCTATTTCATGACTTTATGACATTCGAAACTATCCTCAGGGAGACAAGAGTTTTTAAGACAAAGCACATTATAATGAAGCATATTAAGTAAACCACAGATGTAAAGACAATTCATAATAAATAGTTACCAAAAAACAGTTGCCACCACTAGCAATAAGGCTGAAGTTTAAAATCTGCATGTATTGTATCCTAATTAATGTAAATATTATTCTAATTTGAAATAAAAGCAAGGAAGTAAAAAATAGAAAATAACTTGGATATCTATTTCTAGGAGGTAATAGATGTTAAATGGAAGAGAAGGAATTATTAGTTAGTGGGTTGAACTGTGTCCCTTAAAAAATTCTCCCATTGAAGCCCTATCTTCGGAGACACGTCTTTAATGAAGTGATTAAGTTCAAGCTAGGCCATTAGGGTGGAGTTATAATCTACTAGAGACTGGTATTCTTACGGGAAGAGGAAATGTCATCACATGAAGGGATACCAGGGATGCATGTGCACAGAGGAAAAGACCATGTAAGAACAAAAGAGAAGGTGGTCATCCCCAAACCAAGGAGAGAGGCCTCAGAGGAAAGCACAATGCTCCCATCTTAGAGTGAATTTCTCAGATGTTTCAAATAATGTGTTCTACTTGGGTGGTGAGAGGGGAGAGGGCTTTATTTTTTCAATTATATAATACAAAACTTTGGTTAATTATTCCTGGAAGTTTTTGCAGCTGTGCTGAATAAAATTTAGCCACTAGCCACATGTGGCTATTTAAGTTTAGCATAATTAAAAGTAAATAGAATTAAAAATTTGGTTCTTCAGTCATGCTAACCACAACAGCTATCATAAGGAAATGTTCATGTTCAATAGCTAAGCAAACAATCAGAGCATGTATGAACATCTTGGCTACTATGGATTATACCAACAGAGATAATCATGTTGTTAAAGTCATATACTTGCAAATGACCTCACATAAATGAATTAGCATGGTATATCTTTACAAGGTATAGATATACCATGGTACTTTACAAAATAACAATAATGAGTGTAGTAAGTAGAAAAACAGAGGTCAAGGTAAAAATCTTGACCTATAGACTAGAGATTTTTCTTTGGGGGAAAAAAAACTAATAGTTTGTTATAAGATAGTTATCAAGATAGGTTGTTGATTGAACTACCAAGTTAAAAATGTCTTATTAAAGAAAAATGTATTATTCATTTGATGCATAACATTAAATATGTAAACATATATATGCAATACCTTAAAAGTAAAAGGTATTTAATTAAATTGAAATTTACTTGTATAAGAACACTATATTTTTGTGCAGTGAATAAAATTACTCTAAATCATAGCAGTTTATAGTCACTAAGTCTAACTCATAAAATGTACGCAAAGACTGATGAAAGTCAAAGTGTTAGTCGCTCAGTCATGTCCAACGCTTTGGGATCCCATGAGCTGTAGCCTACCAGGGTTCTACTGTTCATGGAATTCTCCAGGCAAGAATGCTAGAGGGGGTTGCCATTACCTTCTCCAGGGGATCTTCCTGACCAGGGATTGAACCTGGGTCTCCTGCACTGTAGACTGATTCTACATTGTAGGCTGATCTGAGTCACCGGGGAATATCCAAAGAGATGTGCAGTTGGCAGGATAAATGCTTCTTAAAAAATCCTTTCACTGTGGTGAGCTGCTTGACACAGTGGAAACTCCTATATTTCTACTTCCCAAATCTAATTTAATGCTGTTCTGTGCCAAATGCAAAATTCTCAGCAGAAGACTGTTTTTGTCAGCTTTGAATTCTCTAGCAATGAATGCATGACTCTAAACTTTAGACCCAGGGCCCTCTAAAAAAAATAATAATAATAAAGTGTTGATACAGATTATTAAAGATTATTTCCTAGACAGATACAACCTATACCAGAAATTTTGTTATTGTTTCCCTCTGTGCCTTCAAAAAATTTCTACTCTAAGAATCTCTGTAGTGTCTTTGAAAATGCTTATTAAAAGCTAATTTGAGTAGATATGTTTATAAGATGGAAAGAGATCCACACTTAAGTATAAAATGTATGAGGGTGGGGGGCAGGAAACTTGAAATATCAGGCTGAAGAGTTAAGTAAGAGAAAAATCATGAGGCCTCTGGGATAGGTAAATCCCCATTATGTCAGGACCATGTAACCGAGTCTGACCAACTTACTATGAATGGAAATATGTGTTGTAATTTCTGGGCCATTGCGATTTGGAACCAGTGTAAAACACAGTACCTCCACCATTATTCTCTTTCCTTAAATGGTAATTTGGGACGCCTTCAGGGATACGGTAGTGCAACCCACTCCAGTATTCTTGCCCGGAGAATCCCGTGGACAGAGGAGCCTGGTGGGCTGCTGTCTATGGAGTCACACAGAGTTGGACATGACTGAAGCAACTTAGCAGTAACCAATCTATACTGACTCCATCTATGAGAGAGAAATAAGCCTGCACTTTGTTAAGCTTTTCTTAACTTGTATCTATCACTACAGGATTCATCTACTGCCTGGTTTATCTAACCAATGAAGGCCCTTTATTTATTTATTTTTATTCTACAGAGGTGTTTATGGTTAGTCTTTATTTCACATGCAGTTGACTAAACAAACTTATTGCATAAATGACTTTTAAAGCAGATATCTGTAAGCAGCTTCACACAGGTACATGTCTACATTTAAGCGCAATTTTAAATCTAGGTCATGTAACAATGCTGAGTAGTTGAAGAGCCAAGAGATTCCTGAAGTGCTTTGCAATTTGAGTAAGTCCTCAGTAAAGGAGCGTCCCTGCTCAGACAGTAAAGAATCTGCCTGCAGTGTGGGAGACCTGGGTTCGATCCCTGGGTTGAGAAGATCCCCTGGAGGACGGCATGGCAACCCACTCCAGTACTCTTGCCTGGAGAATCCCCACGGACAAAGGAGCTTGGCGGGCTACAGTCCATGGGGTTGCAAAGAGTTGGATATGACTGAGCGACTATGCACAGCACAAAGGAGTCCAGAGCCTGAGCAGATCGAGGCCACAAAGAGAAGAATCTAGTACGTGGAAGTTTCCAAATCAGATTCAAGATGTTCCACCGATTAGTACAGAAATAAATTTACATGCAGCACAAAGAGGCACACAAAAATCCACCACGACACACACACACACACACACACACACATACACATAAAAATACAAAAAAAAATATATATATATACACACTGGTAAACAACTTGGATATTCCTGGGAGGTTCATTTTGACGCCAGCATTTTCACCAAAGTACAATTTTTATCTTTAAATCTACCTTCCAAATCTGTTTACGGGGAGAGAACGAGATAGGCAATTCTTCCTGAAAATCAGCACCGCCATCATGGTGGTGCTTCTCAGGCCAAGAAACTCTTTCACGGACACTTTCATTTGTAGAAAGGAGGCAAGGGAAGGTAATTGAAAAAAGAAAGTAGGTTTAAGTCGCTTAATATTTCCAAGTGGCTTTTACAATTGAAGTTGGGCTTGAAAACACTAGGATATTTTTTTATTTTCTTCTGTATTTTGTTTTCAGAAGTCCTTATTTACCATATACTGAATGCATTGACTTGTGATAGGCTTAACAGTGTTCTAATGTCGAAGAAGGCAGAAATCCCTGTCCTTACTGAACAAAGATAGAAAATAAGACTGTGAATATTAATTTAAATTGTATCTTAGGATCAATTTCTATTAAAATTATCCTGGGCTAGTTAGTATTTAAATAATACAAGCTATATTTTCAAGTCTAATCATTTATGCAGCCGTCCCCAAACTTTTTGGCACCAGGAACCAGTTTCTTGGAAGACAATTTCTCCATGGACCAAGGCAGAGAGGAATGGATTCAAGATGATTCAAGTGCAATACATTTATTGTGCACTTTATTTCTATTATTACTGCATCGGCTCCATCTCAGATCATCAGGCATTAGATCTTGGAGGTTGGGACTCCTGATTTGTGGTATCCTTACTTCATGAATTACATTGCATTTGACTCTGTATCATTTTACTATATGTCCACTCAGGAGTTCTTGTTATAAATTTTATGGACAAGACTGTATCTTCAATAAAATTCTGAAGAATAACAGCTTATTTTATGTGTCCTAAGATTCTTTATTATAGGATCAAAAGCAAGCTATCAACATTAAATAAACTTTAAAGTGGGCTTCTCCATGGCTAGTATAAGAATTGTCTGTACTAAAATATGAAGTTTGCTCCCTCTGGAAACAAAAAGGGCACCCTGATCTATAAACCAATTGAAGTTCTTAAATAGTCATTGAATATTGAGTAGCATTTGTTCATCTTTAGCTTAACAGCAATGGAAAAATCCAAGAAAGATAAGAAATCACCACACTACAGATTTAAGGCATAGCAATGCTGCTGATTATTCTCATAACTGAGTCCATTTTTCCCAGCTTCTCAATAAAAGACATTTTAAAATTTTGTCTCTCATTGGACTATGTTCATAACCAGCTAGTCACCTTGTCAGGATGGAGTTTATTATAGGATTTAAATAAATCCTAGCTTTTGAAGGGTCTATGTTACATTAACTATTATGGGATTAGAAATAGTGCGAGAAATCACAATTTTATATTAATAAGCATGATGAAAACACTGCCAAATACATGTCATCTGTTCTCACCTTTTCTAAAAAAGTTAACCATGTCAACCATAAAAAGGAAGTTTCTGATATGCAGTTTAGTCCTAGTGGGGTTAAGGAAGAAAGTACCAAATAAAATTAAGCGAATTCCCCTTTGTCTGTAGTAATATGTTTCAAATAAACTCCCAGAGGTGAAAGAGTTACTGTTTATCCTTACAACTATATCTAATTTTGAACATGAAGCTACCTGACCTTTTCTATAAAAAGCTGATTCTGTTAACAAGTCCAATACCTTTAAATAATATTTGTAACTCAAAACTGCTTATTGGAAGGGGCATGTAACCATTCTGCTATTTGATCCTCACAGAACTACACAAATTACACCTATAATTTCACAAAGAAGCAAGACCTCATTAATCAATTTATATACATCAGCCACAGGCAGTGCCAGTTGGTCTGTCCCAGATGTCCCACCCTAAACTCTGTTTTTATTCAATTTAGTTTACAGAGGATAAAGTATTGTAAAATCTTAAGGCTGTACTGATGGTATAATTTGTTTCCTTCAGCCACTTCTTTCCCTCCTAATAGCAAAATTATTTTTAAAGTAATCATCAAAAATAGAATTTAAAAAACATGCCCTTAACAATTTATCACATAACATTTAAGTTTCTAAAAGAAAAGTGTTACTTTTGCCATTTTCAATGCTTGTCTCTATGTTAATACAGCTTAACAACCTCTTTTTATAACTGCCTGTTCAGTTCAGTTCAGTTCAATCTCTCAGTCATGTCCTACTCTTTGCAACCCCATGAATCACAGCACACCAGACCTCCCTTTCCATCACCAACTCCCAGAGTTTACCCAAACGCATGTTCATCGAGTTGGTGATGCCATCCAGTCATCTCATCCTCTGTCGCCCCCTTCTCCTCCTGTCCCCAATCCCTCCCAGCATCAAGTTTTTTTCCAATGAGTCAACTCTTGGCATGAGGTGGCTAAAGTACTGGAGTTTCAGCTTCAGCATCAGTCCTTCCAATGAACACCCAGGACTGATCTCCTTTAGGATGGACTGGTTGGATCTCCTTGCAGTCCAAGGGACTCTCAAGAGTCTTCTCCAACACCACAGTTCAAAAGCATCAATTCTTTGACGCTCAGCTTTCTTCACAGCCCAACTCTCATATCCATACATGACTACTGGAAAAACCATAGCCTTGACTAAATGGACCTTTGTTGGCAAAGTAATGTCTCTGCTTTTAAATATGCTGTCTAGGTTGGTCAGAACTTTCCTCTGCCTGTACATGTTTTCTATTCTCCAACCATAATCTCATAGCACTTTAGTTTTGCAGATGAACATATAAGACCCCTGTATGGATCATCCTTTGATAAACTGATCTTACCAGCTTTTATCTTAGTAGTATGAGAGTTCATTGAACACTATCCATAATATTATTTTCTATATGAAAACAAAATGAAAATGAATTGATCTTGTTGTCTTTGTACTGTGTTCTCATGTGCGTGCTCAGTAGCTCAGTAGTGTCCGACCCTTTGTGATCCCCTCCAAGTTCCTCTGTCCATGGGGTTTCCCAGACAAGAATAGTGGAGTGGGTTTCCATTTCCTTCTCCAGGGGATCCTCCTGACCCAAGGATCAAACCTGTGTCTCTTGCTTATCTTGCATTGGCAGGCAGATTCTTTATCACTGAGTCACCTGGGAAGCTCCACTTTATTTGTAGAAACACCTTATTGATTAAGGTAAAATGTTACATTCTCAGTCTTATAAGTCAAACATGAATATATTTTGTTCTAAATTTGATAATTTTAAAAAACTTTGGTGGCCTAAGAAAAATTAAACATGATAAAGTAAATTTTAATATATGGAAATAAAATATTACATAAATTTGATACCTAATGGACTATATTAGTGTCTAACCCTTCTAAAATTATGTGGAGAAATTTGATATTCCAGAAGATAATTCATCTCTTGGCTTTTGCTTTTCCTCCCATTTCCCTTTGTTTGCAACACAAATTGCTAATATTATTTCATTCAGAACAAAGGATTTTAAAACAAAAAAGGACTCACTTTCTTTAAATATTATATCATTACCTCTTTTTAGTGAGAAAACATAAAGTTTCTCTTGATAGTGTCCTCCTACTATTAAGATAAATTAGTAAGACCAATTTATCAAACAAAGGAGTCTGCATATCCATCTATCCATCCGTGAAGCAGAAATGCTATGAGAATATGGCATTAAAAATAATTAGAGACCATGTATAAGCAGATTCAAAAAGTTATTAAAGTATATTAGCTATAGTATATGCCTATAACATATTACAGATAAACTGTGGAAAATAGACAAAAGATAAATTGACAGAAATTTACAATAAATCTTTTGGAGCTTTTTTTTCATCAAGCTAAAATCTTGGAACTACTTCACCTTTCTTTATCTCATTTTCATTTCATGGAAATGTACACTTGCCCACAGTAAAGCCCAGAAACTGAAAATGGCCTCATAAACACCTACAACATTTTCCTTTTACCAGCCTCCCTATAACTGCTTAACACGAAATAGTGCAGAAATGTAGCTTTCTATTAAAAGTGCAGTGGGCTGCCCGCACCAGGTGGGAGACTTGAAATTGTTCAGACCTAGGGTCCTTGGTTACTACATTACACTGCGAGAATATAGGTACACACAGTCGGGGGCATGACAAAGTATCCTTTCTGAACTGTGAGGGTCTAGATAATGGACGAACAATGATGGATTTCATGGTGATGGATTCATTTGATTTCCACTGGCCTCATCCAGAATCCCCATTAGATTACTCTTGAAGAAAGTGTACTCATTCCTTTCCTATTTGTCAAAGTACATTTTCTAGGCCAAATACGCTTGTGAGAGTATTTCTAAATGGCTTCTTACAGATATTTTCAAGTTTCTCAAACAAATTTGCTTGACAAACATAACAAAACATATTCAAACATATTTATATCTCCATTTCTAAAAGAGTGGACTCCTATCTTCCCACATATGAATATATTAAAAAAAACAAAGAACTATTTTAATCTTTCCAACGGAGGCATTTATAATATTTTAAGTGACTGTGCTATTCATATTATCTTGTTATTTTTAACTACTTCATATGCTCAAGTACTTTGTCATAATATTATTTATTTCCCTATATATTCTACATCTGGTCATTAGCAAACAGTATTTGTTGTTAACTAATATAATCAATCTTTAGCTTGATCCTCTTTGAAAATATTCTTCTTTATCTCCTAAAATATGGACAAGTACACTTTTATAGCACATAAGCAATTTGTTTGAAAAATATGTTGTTCAAAAAGTATAATGGAGAAAAAATTCTTATTCCTTCATTATATCATTTATGTAGCATCTTAGCTAACCATAATCTAGGTTTTCAATTTGAATCTTTTGATCATAAGATATTTTTCATTACTAGGATTATCTTATACACATACAGCTACTTTGCCTTAACTATGAAACAATTAATTTGCAACCAAAAATGTTACATTGCATAGTCTTTTAAGGGACCGAAGATAAATGTTGTCATTATCATCAACTTATTAAGAAGGGATTAAAGTACAGGAGTAAAGAAATATTCATATTTTAACAATGTCTTAGCAACAATTCACCAGCAGTAAACACTGGATTTTGGATTCAAAATCTAACTTCAATTATGAATCCTTGGGATTGAAAGATGTTTACAACACATGGAAAAAAAGAAAACTTGCACTGAATAGAGATTGTTTGTACATACACACACACACACACACACACACACACCCGTCCCTTTCATGGAAGATTCGATGATCTATATTGAGAGCATTGAAGGTTCTTGAAGGTTCAGATATGTGTGTACCAGCAATAAAGTGGAAGATTTAGAAGACAGTCAACCAATAAAATCTATACCAAATTGCTGAACATGAATTTCCTGGGTTTTGTTTTTGGCTAATGCATCCCGTTTTTCCTAGTTTCCAACCTCACAAAGAAGAGCAGAGGACTAGCAAACACGGGCCTAATTATCCCCATCAGTCTCAGAGACAAGGCGCTTAAGAGTTTTAGCTGCTGTAAACACTCCCCTGATAGCAGATAAGGAATCTGCTGAAAGGCGGTTTTGTCTGGGGAAACTTCAGGGGTACGACAGTTAATCATTAGTGCAATATTGTATATGCATTACTACATCAAAAGGAACAGAACTCAATATTCTATTGTGAAGATTTTCTGTTTTCTTAAAGGTAAGAAAACTAATGCTAATAACAATAACAAAAAAAAAGCTACATTTGCTGCAAAAACCAAGCATCTTCTACTTTTCATTTATTTTTTCTGTTTTCAAGGGATAATGGCATTCGTGTCTCTGTGTGTGTGAGTTTTATACACACATCAGAAATTTTCTATATCCACTGAAGTCAAAGTATCTAAATGCACTGATCAGAAACAAAGAATATCACATAACCTTCTTTTATCACAACACATGAAGTAAACCAATGTGCTTCCATATCAGTACAGTGTTTGTCTCGGGATCTATTTGTGGAAAACTGACACCTCACTGTCCCTGACAAAGACCCTTTCTACCATTTCAAAATGAAGGCATCTACAATGACCTCCTATTCTTTAACTTTAATAGAACTCTCATAGTCCTGCAATCAGAGAATCTCAGAGGCTTCCAAAGCCTTCAAAATATCCAAATTAACTTTTACTTTCTCTCAGGCCTTCTACCACTGTGTGCAAGGGAAATGCAACTTTGCAGGGTCACACCCTCCCCGCCCTTTCCCGCACGCGGGCCCTAACACACGGGATTTCTTCAGCTCAGACGGCTGTCTTCCAGCTGCCATCTCTAGAGGCTCACTTTCCTGGGAACTCCAAGCCTCGTATCTGAATTCCTCCATATGACGTCTCTGTTCTTATTTCTCTCATGCAATTGGAAGTAATGTCTTTTCTCCTCAGAATTTCTTTAGCAGCTTTCATATCATAATGATGTTTGTTCTAATATCTGGTACTTTGTGGGTCATAATTACTGTTTCTCGATAACTTAATTGAAAATATTTTTATTAATCATTGTTGTGTGGTTATTTCATAGCATTTCTGTAGTGGTAAATGAGACAGTTAACATCCTTTTATATATTTATTTGGCCACAGTTCACAGCATTTGGGATCCTAGTTCCTCACCCAGGGGTCAAATCTGTGACCTTGCATTGGAAGAACGGAGATTTAACCAATGAACGCCAGGAAAGTCTCTATTTCGTGGGATTTTAAGGATGGTAAGACAATCCTTTTTTACCACAGAAAGTGTAGTCACTTTCAATATTTCTAGGTTTCTTAGAGAGGAAAAGTTAACTAACTTTTGTAGAGTACTTACTATGCAGTAGGCACCAGGCTAAATGCTTTACATCTTATTAATCTACCTAAGATTATAAACCTATAAGAATAGCCTTTTGGTGTGTGTCTAAAACCATCTGAATCTTCCACTTATAATTTTTGATGAAAGATTTGGTGTTAAATAAACTGAGGCTTACTTGACTAAGGACTTGTGAATTAGTCATAGATGTCTCATTTTGGTATTTACAAGCTCAGACGTGGCTATTGTCACATCTGATACAGTCTCATTTTATCAATAGATGTTTCTCAGAGGAAACTTTTAGTTTACTCTTCAGTTATGGCCAATTTGACAGGGATTCTAAATGAGGGAATGTTTTCAATAAGGGTTCTATATAAAGCAAATGATATCATAACTGCAATTTTGACCTTTGAAAGCACACTGCACTGCAAAATGTTATTACTAATTCATTCTCTTGTTGGCACTCATATTAAGTAATCAGCAATTTAGGCCAGGCTCTCTATAGTAGAAAATAAATCCCACAGTACATGAGAATGCATGGTTAGAAGAAAGCGTTTCCTTAGCAGTGTAGAATAATGGTTAGAGCAAGGACTCTGCAGCTTGAGAGGAACTAATTTGAAATCCATTTCTGGCAACCGCTACCTATATTGCCAAAGCAATTCTCAATCTGCTCATCCACAATAAAGAAATAATAAAATCTCTCTGGCAATGTCTGGCATAGGGTCACTACGTTATCATTTGATTAACATGAAAGAGCAAAGTGTGAAAGATTGTCCATACATTTGAAAAGAAGAGTAGAAAAAGATAACCAGTCTTTCTAACCCTAGATACTGAAGCAGAGAGACAAATTCATTTACATTAAATTGGCTCTAGGGATTGATCACAGCAAAATGACATGGACTTCATTCTTTTTCTAGATATACTAATAAAAAAATATGCAAAATTAAATTGGAGTAAAAGTACTAGTGAAATTTATTTATTTATGCAATACCTTTGGATCATCAAATTGATTATCTATCTATAGCAATATTCTGTGTATTTTAATATTCTGACACCCCAATGTATGTTAGCATTTAATATAAACTATATTTAAATGATCGATATATAACATTTAACAACAAACATTTTGATTGATAAAGTATGTATAGTAAATTGTATATGTGTGTGTGGGTATTAGTCGCTTAGTCGTGTCCAACTCTTTGTGACACCATGGACTATATAGCCCACTAGGGTCCTCTATCCATGGAGATTCTCCAGCCAAGAATACTGGAGTGGGTTGCCATTTCCTTCTCCAGGGGATCTTCCTGACCCAGGGATTGAACCTGGGTCTCCTGCATTACAGGCAGATGTTTTACCATCTGAGCTACTAGGGAAGCCCATAAGCATATATTTATTAGCATATAATTTAGATATATATATATATAATATTTTTAAATGGTTTCCTGTAGGAAGTTTTATTTCTAGGCTATAAAGATATCTGAGACAATTATTTTGAGTATCTCAAAGAGTTACAATAAATATCTCATTTTAATCTATGGATATTTTTCTACACTCTTACCATAACTTTTATAATTCAATAGCTATCCATTTGGGTTTTCTGTGCCAGTAAAATCTGGCAAATTCATGACTTTGAAATATTAAACTGAAATATTTAACTTTTAACAATATGCTAAAATAAAGGCTTAATAACTTGAAGTAGAAATAAGATAAATAAAGGAGCAATCAAATCAGCTGCAAATTTAAGAAAAAAAAGACTAGTAGGGCTTATAGTATATGCTTTTAGATCAACTATTATCCATTTAAAAAAAATTTAGACATATACTGATATATACTTTCCCTTAGCAATCACAAGTCTACTTTGATATGCTAAAAATTCACTCGAGCTTTTAAAAAATTAATAAAGTCTCTGATTAATTAGTAAAGAGAAAAAAATATAACTGTCACTTACACTATTTGATGTGTATTTTTTCACCCTGACATTGATGTCAAATGCTCACAGATTCTGGTGAATTATCTAAATAGAAAACTTGATTTTACCAAAATCGAGATGTCATTGCCAACACAATCTGTATGAATAAGAAAAAAAGTCAATAGAAATGTTGAATAAAATTTGCAATACTGATCTCAGAGTAACAAGAATAAAACTTAAAACACAAACACAACTGTCCACCTAAAATTTTCCTATCGTAAACAAAGTCATGTTTTTAAAAAGAGTCACAATTCAACTTAAAATTCTCAGTTATAATTTAACAGGTCTAATTCTAAAATAATGGAAATATAAATATAATTGCCAAATATCATTTTTATCGACTATATCTCCCCCCCCCCATTTGGGCCATGATATAATTTATATGCCTATAAAACACATGATTTAAAACATGAAAATATCTCTCTGCTCACTGACTGCATACTATATATACTGGCTAAAAGACAACAACAGATATTAAATTTAACATTTTGTTATAGATCTTATTATTATTAAAATAGCAGCCATGTATACTTTCATATCCGAGAAGGCAGTGGCACCCCACTGGCTGCAGGACACGACTGACGCGACTTAGCAGCAGTAGCAGCATACTTTTATACAGGCTTCTCAGGTGGCACTAGAAGTAAAAGAACCCGCTGGCCAATTCAGGAGACAAAGGAGATGCAGGTTCAGTCCTTGGCTTGGGAAGATCCCCCGGAGGAGGGCATGGGAACCCCCTCCAGTATTCTTGCCTGGAGAATCCCATGGACAGAGAAGCCAGGCAGGCGACTGTACATAGGGTCACAAAGAGCTGGATACAACTGAGCGCACACGCACATACATATGTGTGTGTGTGAGTGTGTGCATGTTTATACACGTGCTATGTTATGCTTAGTCACTGTGTAACATTATATTTACATGAGGTCATATTATACAATTTTTAATTTAAATATTGGTGAAAATATAGTTTTTAAAAGCACATCTTTATAATCCTGTGATTAAACAGTACATGCAGACTTTCTTCAAAATTATACTATAAATGTGATTTATTTTCTTCATTTCATTAAGACATAATTAAGGAAAAGATCATTTCTATACTACTAAAGTTAGAATATGAAAATAAGAAGACTCTTGATTCATACTTATTCCACTTCATTATCATTGATGACAAAATATAGTAAAATATACATGATACCTAAAATAAATTATTATTCTAATATGAGCATTACTTTATTGAACTGTCAATATCTCAAAATGTAATGCTCACATCTATTCAGAAACAATTCCAAATCCAACAATATACTTAGATAAGAATACCGAAGCCATGTATGTATGTAAAAAAAAAAAAGATATAATTTACACTTGACAGTAAATATATCTAAGGCAACTGCATTTGTTGCTTTCTTAAAATATATAACCTTACATATTTATTAGAAATGCAATAAGTTAAAATGTGTTAGGTAATTCAATTTATATATGAATTTACACTGGAATATACTTTTGTTGCAATTTTACAATGCAAGGGTATAAAAAGGTAAGCTTGTTGATTTGACTGAATCAGTATATGAGTGGAATAACATACCCCATCTCACTGTGCAGAACAATTGATATTTTCATGTTTAAACAGTTATGTTGTCGCCAAGAAAACAAAGCTGCAACTATCAAAACTTAAAAAAAAAATATTTAATTCCTCAATCATAGGATGTTACAAAACACAGTTCTTGATAGTTAGATTTTCTTTTCTTTTCAACCTACTGTGAAGTACTATCACAACTAAACAAGCCTCTATAGAGGTTTACATATAAATTTATGAAACTTTCAAAAACTACTAATTCATTTTTGCCCATAATTTCCACTATAGCCTTGAACTTCATTATTCACAGATACCAAACAGGTAATGGAACAAGAATCAAGGGGAGAAGTATTTGTTCAGTGTAGAAGAGGAACCGTGAAAACCATCTAGTTGGTGCTGTAGAATGGCCAACTCCACACATCTTTACTAGACTGGACAGTTCACGGGAGAATCTACACTGAATAAAAATCCCCTTCAAACATAGAATGCTGCCTATCTCAATATTGAGCTATAAACTTTCTACTCTGGCTTTGGTGAGTAGTTCTAATTCCTTCTGCAATTAGCAATTCTTTTGAATCAACTTAGCATACAGCCAGTTGATTGTTTAGGGAGATGGGAGGAAAGGGAGATGGGAGAATACCAGGGAAGTGATTCAGAGCATGTATTGCCAAACATTTTACACTGTGCATGCTATGCTTTTCCAAGTTGTCCTGTGCCCAATTAGAACCTGATTTTTTTTCTTTCAAAAAAAAAATGAATTTCTGTCTAAAGCCCCTTGACTCCTACTCCTGCTAATAAAGAATTCTCAGTCAGCAATTTGCAAAGTAGGAAAGCCAGGGATAATGGAACTGGGCAGCCTTTACAAGCAAAACAAAACACCAAAGAAAGGGAATAAAAAGGCTGACAAACAATGTAAGCTCTCCCAATGGGTTCAAATTTATTTCCTCCCCCTTTAAAATGTACCATTAAAAAAAGCTGAATCAACTGTGACCATAATGATGCAAAGTTTTGATTATTATGGCAAATTATACCTTTGCTATTCAGGGGAGGGCAAAAAAGTTTTGTGGCTCATCAAAAGAAGCTGGGAATAAGAGCCAAGGCCACTGACACTTGTGGTGGCAGATTAAGCTGTGAGCAGACTCTAAATAAATTCCATTCTCCCCCATCCCCAAAATACACTATTCTGGCTATTAAGACTGACTTGCATTCTATGCATGCCAGTACACTATCCATTCAGGATCACTTATTTCAGTGGGAGACAGGGAGGGCAGTCTTCTGAATTAGGAAGCTGTAACAGATTAGTTTTGTGTGTGTGTGTATGTAACAGACTGTTAACTATGAATGATTACAGTCTCTCCTTCAAATTTAAATAAATCACATATTCTTTGAAATAGTCAAAATCTTTTCAAGTGAAAAAAAAATAAAAATTGGGTGCTTGTTTTAATTTCTGAACCAGGAATTTGCCTTTCTGTCATCTAGGATATATAACTAACATCATTCTTTGAGGATCACAAAATAAGGTTTGCAAAGACATATAATTAAATCACCCAGATCAAACTTTTCAAAGATATATAAATTTATATAAGAATAAAATGTCCAAATTATCTTGTGAACTCTTTGATTTTCTTGATCAAATGAATCTTCTTTTTATGCTGATAAGGTTTCTTAAAAGCTGTTTCGGAAAATGTATTCCAATTTAGAACAGAAATAAAAATATATAAATCACAAGAGTTAGGGGAAAAACATAAAGCAAATAAATTGTAATAATTCAAAGAAAGCCATAACAATTCTAAAATGAAATTATAGAAAAGGAAGCAATATTAAGGACCATGAACTAAATGTCATTAAAAATATTGACAATCTATTGCAAATTCAGCATTATCACTCAAACTGAATTAACAAGTACAAGAAAAAAAACAACTTCACATTTAAACTTAATTTTAATAAAAATAATTCCTACACAACAAAAATTTTATGAGGCAAAAAATTTAAAAAAGCAAGCTCATATAGGAGACAGTTTTTGATGTATTAGTACAATTTGTTTGTTCCATATTTATCATATTTAATGATATCCTTGGTTCATTTTCTACATGTTTTATATTTTTTCATCTACAGATCAAAATGTTTTCAAGCTAACTAGTACACAGAGAACAAAAATTTGTTCAAATTTATAAGAATTCATAAATAACTGTAGGTACATATTGAGGATACTAGCTTCCTATTGACAAAAATTATCTTTACTCAGTTTCAGGAAGTGAGTCTAGAAGGCAAAAACATCCCCAATCACATCAGCCAAAGTAACAATCTAATTAAACACATGACAGACAAAGCCTCCTCGAACCCAGTGAAATGCCCTAAGTGTGTATCTCACGTCCTTCAGCTCAGCGGTGAGGCAAAGATGATGAGTATCTCAAGGTACCCGCCTCTTAAGAGATATATTTGATTGGCAAAATCTGCTTTGAGATTATTTACAATAATAAAGTTGAAACAAGTATTAGAATATTCTTTCTGATGCTCATGGTGGTTTATGGGATATAAACTATGATCATATTTAAAATCTTGACAGTTTTCACTTTGTGGTAAGGTAAGATTACAAATATTGTTTCCTCCAAAATACAAAAAAGAATTTAAACCACGATTAGGTTATTATCCCACTTCACTGGACTGCTTATACAACAAAGAGGATACAGAAATTATGGGGGGAAAAAAAGAATATTGACCTTGATCGGCTCTATGGTACAAATGACCTCTTTCAATGTTAAGGATACAAAGTTTCTTTAAAGGGGAACTTGGGATCATGTGGTAGATGGATTCAATCAGACAGGTCTATAGTCACCACATGCTACACTGTTGAGCCCATGGAAATTGTTGTTATAAAAAAAAAATGAAGGAGAACAGATTTCTGTTAACATTTCCAAGTGATTTTCTCATTAATGATATATATCTTTCTCAAAAGAGGATCACCAGTAAAATGTCTGTATACATAACTCAGAACACTTGGTATCTTTTTGTTGTACATTATCAAATACTGCTTTTAAAAATCTCCCTGCTGTGAACAAAGCTTTATGGATTAAATCAGATGAATAAAAAAGGGGTAACATATGTATACCTATGATTGACTCATATTGATGTCTGGCAGAAACCAACACAATACTGTAAAGCAATTATCCTTCAATTAAAAATAAATAATTTTTTAAAAAGGGCATATATTCATTTAAAATAAATTCACCCATTCTCTCTGCAAAATTTTACCTATTAAAGAAACCTCTCAATAGTATACTATTTTTATTAACAAAGATTAATTAAGTTGTATAAATTAATGAGATATTGGTAAATGGTCTCTGTAATAGAGTGTACCGTGTTCCCTAAAAATTCCTATGTTCAACCCCTAACACCGAAGGTGACTGTATTTGGAGACAGAGCCCTTAAGGAAGTCATTAAATTTAAATGAGCTCATAGGATGGGCCCTAATCCAGTAGGACCTGTGTCCTTATAAGAAGGGGAACAGACACAAGAGATCTTTGAATTCACGCATAAGGAAGTGGCCACGTGTGGACACAGTAGGAAGGCAAACATTTAGAAGCTTAGGAGAGAAGCCTCCAAATAACACTTTGCTGGCACTTGATTTTGGCTTTTTAGCCTGCAGAAATGCAAGAGAATAAATTTCTGTCCTCTAAGCCACCAAGCCTATGATATTTTCTTATGGCAACCCTCACAGACTGATACAGTCTCCATAAACACTAGTTTTTAACTACTTAGAAATATAAAGTTGAGGAAGTCATTTAATTCTTCTGAACTTCAGTTTCTTCATTTATAAAATAAGCCTAGGCTAACTAAGGGTTAGTAAATATAAAACATGCATGCCACCAGTTTTTGTTTCCTTGCTAACAGTAGATGAACTACTCCTGGTAAACACATCAAATAACAAGTTAATAAAATAATGATAAGCAGACTGAAAACTAAATTCAAAAGAGGCTATTTAGTCATATTAAGTGCCTTTGGTAACTACTTGGAATTATAAGAGAATTAATCATAAGACATATTGCCTCAAAGATAGTTTGTGGAAGTTGTGAAAATTGATATATTCTCAGCTGTGTAAAGTACCTTGGGCCTTAAACTTTCAAGGATGCTAATTTCATTGGAATTAATGGAAATTAAGAAAATGTTTAACATACTGGTAATACTATCCTAATTTTGACTTCTTACGACTTTAGGAATTTTACCTTCACCCTCTCAAACTCCAAGCCTTATTCATATTTTAATGTTCAGAGTTATGAAGCCATCTATACTTTTGTAAAAACATAACCCCTGGGCACTAGTGGCCTTAAATACTGAAATGCATTCACATAGATTCAACCAAAATGTTGATAGCAACAAGTCATCAAGATTTAGTTCTACTCACTTAAGTTCTGACTCTTTCATTGTTGCTGTTGTCACATAAGTCCTCAGTTCAGTTCAGTCTCTCAGTCATTTCCGAATCTGTGACCCCAAGGAGTGCAGGACACCAGGCTTCCCTGTCCATCACCAACTCCTGGAGATTGCTCAAATTCATGTGCATTGAGTCAGTGATGCCATCAGCCATCTCATCCTCTGTCATCCCCTTCTCCTGCCTTCAAACTTTCCCAACATCAGGGTCTTTTCAAATGAGTCAATTCTTCGCATCAGATGGCCAAAGTATTGGAGCTTCAGCTTCAGCACCAACCTTCCAATAAATATTCAGGACGGATTTCCTTTAGGATTGACTGGTTTGATCTCCTTGCAGTTCAAGAAACTGTCAAGAGTCTTCTACAACACCAAAGGTAAAACACATCAATTCTTCCACACTCAGCCTTCTTTATGGTCCAACTCTCACATCCATATATGACTACTGGATAAACCATACCTTTGACTATAGGGATCTTTGTCAGCAAAGTAATGTCTTTGCTTTTTACACACAGTTTAGGTTGGTCATAGCTTTTATTCTAAGGAGCAAGTGTCTTTTAATTTCATGGGTATAGTCACCATCTGCAGTGATTTTGGAGCCCAGGAATATAAAGTCTGTCACTGTTTCCATTACTTCCCCAACTATTTGCCATGAAGTGATGGGACCAGATGCCATGATCTTCATTTTTTGAATTTTGAGTTTTAAGCCAGCTTTTTTCACTCTCTTCTTTTCACCTTCATCAAGAAGATCTTTAGTTCCTCTTCACTTTCTGCCATAAGGGTTGTGTCATCTGTGTATCTGAGGTTCCTGATATTTCCCCAGGTAATCTTGATTCCAGCTACCCTTTATCCAGCCCCACATTTTGCATGATGTATTCTGCATAAAAGTTAAGTAAGCAGGGTGACAATATACAGCCTTTGCCTACTCCTTTCCCAATTTGGAACCAGTCTGTTGTTTCATGTCCAGTTCTAACTGTTGCTTCTTGACCTGAATACAGCTTTCTCAGGAGGCAGGTAAGGTGGTCTGATACTCCCATGTCTTTCATAATTTTCTACAGTTTGCTGTGGTCCACAAAGTCAAAGCCTTTAGCGCAGTCAAGAAGCAGATGTTTTTTCCCAGAATTTCCTTGCTTTTTCTATTATCCAACAGATGCTGGCAATTTTGTCTCTTATTCCTCAGCTTTTTATAAATCCAGCTTGTACATCTGGGAGTTCTCGGTTCATATACTGTTGAAGTTTAGCTTGGAGGATTTTGAGCATGACCTTGGTCTCATGTGAAATGAGTACAATTGTGTGGGAGTTTGAACATTCTTTGGCATTGCCTTTTTTGGGGATTTGCATTAAAACTGACCTTTTACAGTCCTTTTGCCACTACTGAATTTTTCAAATTTGCTGGCATATTGAGTGCAGTACTTTAACAGCATCATCTTTTAGGATTTGAAATACCTTTTATCAAATACCCAAAATTTCTACCTAAGAAAAATCACCCTTAAACTAAATATATCTAGTACCTAATTTATATTCCCCACATATCAATTTTTTTCTTAGCTGACTGTTGATTTAACAAGCACTGTAATTTTAAAGATCACCTGGTGACAAACAATAAAATTGGAGCTAGGGGAGCAGTAAAACATCTTATACAAGTGCCAGGAGTTACTCAATGAAAGGCTGCTTCCCATGTGCTCCATCCTCTAGATTTTCACTGTCCAACACAGTGAGAAAGGTGCTGATGGTTTTCTCCCATTTTGGGTCCCTTCTCTTCTAAACCTCTCATCTACCATTTTCAGACCAATATAAATGCATTTCATTAGGTAACGCTTTCATGTTTAAGCATCGGGAATAGTCCCCTTACTACTTTATCATAAATTGAATTTAAATTCATTTGGTAAATAAATAAATAAATAAATAAATAAATAAATTCATTTGGTAGCTTTTAAGGCCTTCAAAAATCCAACTATACTTTTCCTAGCTATCTAAATATATTCTCTGCTCTAGGCAATCCAGTCTCTTTATTATCTCAAATACTGACAAAAGCTCAAAACTGTTTTACTTTCTTACTCATTTTCCATTGCCTACATTCTGCTTCCTTCTAACTACATCATTTTTAATTAAACAAGTATGAATTTATCACCCACTGTGTATCAGTGGTATTTAGTATCCAATACAAATTCCACTGTATTCAGTTAGTTTTTCCTGAATACACTAGCACTCACTCATTTGTAATCATCATTACAGATAATTTCAATAGCTATCCTTTTAGAAGTGTTTACTATTGTCACATGGCCCATTAGGCAATTTACATACATCCTTTCTTTTTTCTTCTGAACCCCTCTGCGGATTTATTCTATACTTTCTATTCCACAAATAATAAACCTGAAGCTCAGAGCCCTCATAAAGCTTAGTCCAAACTATAGGAATTAGGATTAGATCTATACTGATTTCTGTGAGTCACTATTATTTAGTGTCCCTAATTAGATTCCAAATGGTAGGAAGACAAAGAACATTACTTACTTTTTGTATCCCTCTAGTACTCAACACTGTGCTGAACATTTAAAAGGTCATCAATTACATTTAGTTGATTACTAAGTTAAATGTTCCAGGCTGGAACTTCAGGTTGCTCAGGCCATACAAGTGAGACTTCTCCACCATGAAAAGTCTTACTTTGAACTAAGATGTTCATTTTTTTTCACTCCACTCAGTAAAAGAGAAAAAAAAATTATTTAAAGAGATAAAGCATTAGGTAGTTTCCCCCTACCCCCCCCCCAAAAAATGGTTTGTGTGAACAACAGGAAAATTGAAATTTAGTAGCAAGGTTGTTCTATTATGAATGTTTATCTACTTGAAAAATAAGATGGGAATAGTATAAAAATTTTTTAAATTATATTGAATTTTCTCACTTTAAATCTTAAAGAATGCAATGCTGGCATAGACTAGAAGACCTAGGCTTTCATTTACAGTGCTGGAGAACCTGAAACATGAAACCCAGATGGCAGCAGGCCAAGTATAACCTAGTCCTCCATCAACCAGTCCTACATCTCATATTCACTTTTTCCTTACCTAATGGATAATCTGTTTATTATCCAGTGGTTGAAAACAGGCAAACCTGAAATAAAAATAGCTAAGTCCTCCCTTTTCTGTCAATAGCTATTTATGGCCCTTGAAGGCTCATGGACACAAATTTAAATTTATAGCCAGATTTCCATTAAGTTGCTTGAATTCTTCATAAAGAAAAATATGAATCTATAGCCCAACTGATTTGATTCAAGGTGTAGGACCTCTATTGACACTGAACAAAGACTTCCATGTTGAACTTGAATGTTATACTGATCAGTTTCTTTGCCTAGCTTGTAAGGTCTGACATGATAAAATGACTGATGACATCTCTGACCATCACTATAGCTATGCACAGCTACCTGCAATTCTTAGTACACTGCATCTTATTTTCTACCCCCAGGCTGTTGTACATAGCCACCCCTTGACCAGAATAGACTTTTCACAATCATCTCTCAAGGTGAGTTTAACACTGTACTAAACAGTAAAATTAAAACAAAAAGCAGTAACTAATATTTAAAGTAGCAGAAGAGAGACTTCCCTGGTGGCCCAGTGGTTGAGAACTCACCTTCCAATGCAGGGGACCTGGGTTCCATCCCTTTGGGGAACTAAGATCCCCCACACTGCCAGGCAACTAAGCTCACATGCTACAACTAGAGAAAGCCTGGGTACTATAATGAAGACCCAGCACAGCCAAAAAAAAAAAAAAAATAGGAGCAGAAGAAATCCCCAAAGTTAATTTTATTAACACAATACTTTTCACACTTGAGAATTAAAGTGATACAAATGATAGTGATGATAACTGATGACAATACTAAATAAAATTTATTAAGTGGTCAGTATATCCAAGGCTCCTTACTGAAAGCCTTACATGAATTATTAAATACCAAATATGAACCCGGTGAGATAGATATAATATTATCCATATAAAGAATGGGGAAAAAGGATAGCAGGTTTAAGGAACTTGTCAAACATTATACAACTGGATAATGTAATAGAGTCCAATCTGAATTCAGTTAAACTGATTTGATTCTATAGTGTGAAGAGAGCATCATTCAAAATAATACACTTCTAGAATGTCTTTAGTTAAATTATTAACCAAATTATAGTATTGACTTTTCTTAGGAAACATCTTAATTTTTTTGCAGTCAATGAAACTGGGAATAAATTTACAATAATAATAATAGCTTCTAATCAGTATTATGTGCTGTTTTATTTACTTAATGATGACTCCAGGATTTTTACAACTTCTATTACAGCTAATTAAGCAAAGCAGTCAAGAATGAAAGTACTAAGAATAATTCTGTAGCAGTTTAAATAATTTTAAAACCTAAAAAGTTACAAAATAAGGAACTGACATTGTTCTTTTTTTAATATGAGATGATTGAAAGTGGATAAAATCAATAGATGTGGTATATAAAGTAACTATGATCTGATTTAAATATATGCAATTACTACAAACATACATTTATGCAAAAATGAAGTAGATATACTATTTTAGAGACTCACTTTCAGAAATCAAAAGATAATGCTGTAATTACATAACATCTTTGGCTAAAACATTTCTAAAATCTTAACAGACACTCAATTGCCTGTGGAGGAAGTCAGTGATAAGTGGTAATAAGCTCTAAAAAAAATATAGAAATGACCAACAACAAAAGATTAAGGGTACATCCAACATGGTGCAACAAAACAAAATAAAACAAAAAATCCAACAATAAAGCGTGTATATGCATCACTTCCCTTATGCCTTGAAGTCCTTACAGGGTTGAACTTGCATAAACGTAAATGATGTTGTCTGTGTGTGTTTTCCATTCAACTCTTTCAAAGTTATCATTACTCATATCTCATCCAAGGTTTTAAAAGTCTTAATTCATAAGTCTAACTGAAAGGTTGTGAATATAAAAACACAGTCGCATATTTGAAAAGAGGAAGAACTGGTGCATTAGAAGATAAATAAGATTAAATGACACGGATGAGGTACATTCTGTTGTTGACTTCCAAGAAGGTACCCATTAATTCATCACATGCTCAGCTTTTAGAAACCAACAAGCAAAAGAAATTGTATATGATATCGGCAACATAATTTTATTCAGTAACTGAGGACTTTGTGACATAACCATAGCAGAGAGTGCCCAAATTCACAGAGGGAAGTATGAAAGACTGTTAATTTAGATATTTACTGAGATCTTTAGAGATAAATATGAGAGAAAGGGAAGTTCTCACAGACCAAATTAATACACGAATAAGAAATATTTGGTAAAGATTATTTAATACATCTAGTTAGAAAAGCACATTGATGTGTAACATAAAACTAAGTGGAGGTAAGATATCCTATTATGGAAAAATTATTAACTTATTTCAATAAATCACATATCTTATATTCAAGCCAGATGAATAGAGGGTTTATGACAAAATCTTACAAAAATGCTCACTTTGAGTTTGGAAAATAATCTCCCCAAAAGTTAGCCAATGTAGCTAGCATTACAGTAATAATATTTATTGGCTATTGTGGCAATGAATATTAAGCTGTTTTATTATAAACAATTGTGGGCCTTAGGAAGCATTACTATGAACAAAGTTAGCAGAGGTAATGGAATTCCACCTGAGCTGTTTAAAATCCTAAAAGATGATGCTGTTAAAGTGCTACATTCCATATGTCAGCAAACTTGGAAAACTTAATAGTGGTCACAGGATGGGAAAAGGTCAGTTTTCACCCCAGTCCCAAAGAAGGGCAATGCCAAAGAAGGTTCAGACTTCTGTACAACTGGGCTCATTTTACATGCTAGCAAGGTTATGCTCAAAATTTTTCAAACTAGGCTTCAGCAGTATATGAACTGAGAACTTCCAGATGTATAAAGGCAGAGGAACCAGAGATCAAATTGCCAACATTCAATGGGAAGCAAGGAATTCCAGAAAAACATCTATTTCTGTTTCGTTGACTACACTAAAGCCTTTGACTGTGTGAATCACAATAATTCTTAAAGAGATGGGAGTAGCAGATCACCTTACCTGTCTCCTGAAAAACCCGTATGCAGGTCAAGCAACAGTTAGAACTGGACATGGAACAATTGACTGGTTCAAAACTGGGAAAGTAGTTCACCCTGCTTGTTTAGCTTATATGCAGAGTACATCATGCAAAACGCTCAGTGGATGTATCACAAGCTGGAATCAAGATTGCCAGGGAAAGACTGAAGGCAAAAGGCGAGGGGACAGCAGAGGAGGAGAGGGTTAGATAGCATCACCAATGCAAGGGACATGAATCTGAACAAACTCAGGAGGATGCTAGAGGACAGAAGAGCCTGACAAGCTGCAATCCAGGGGGCCACAAAGAGTCAGGCACGATTTAGTGACTGAACAACATTATAAACAACTGGCCCAAGCCTAAAAAGTTAAATGTACAACTAAATACATGTGAAGTTTATCTGGTAAAGAACCATTTGACACCGAATCCTATATGGTCTTTCAACAACAAATAGAACGAAGATAAAAATTCTACCATTTGTACAACTTTTCTCACTAAATTCGTTCATTGTATACATGGTTTGTGTTTGCAGTTTTATCAATAGCAAATTGCTGGGCAACTCTGTCTCTGAGAGAACAAATGTGGATTATAACCAGATTCTTGATAGTAATGCTCCTATAGCAAAGCAGCGTACTTTTCTTTTCTTTTTTTTTTTGTCTTTTAAATGTTCAGAGAAGAATATATAAGAGGCACACAAGCTGTTAGGAGAAGAACCCAATATCTTTCCATCTATCTGTATCTAGCTTATGGATCGAGGCAGAGATTTGTTGGAGGAGATATGGAAGAACCTGAACTAAATTTTCTCCCCTGCCTAACTCATCTTATGTGGATGCCATTTTGTGGACACTGTCTTTGATGTATGGCTTAAGTCCGTCCTAAGACAATATTTTGAAGGTACAAATGATAACATAGTTTTCCAAGTATTTAAATAATGCAAGAATACTATTCAATGTGTACAGGAACTCTATGAATAGATATTAAAAGTGTTAGTTAATGAGTGCCTTGGAAAATGTTTTGATATTTTTATTTTAATCTTATATAAATAGTTCTCTTACGTATTTGTATTCTAAATTTCATTCTCCTAGACTTAGGCTTTGCGCTCATTTGGATTTCCCACTGTTAGCAGCATTGCACAATGCATACAGATGATTTTTTAAAATTTTAATGGTTTTGTATAGATTTTGTGCAAATTAGAAAGATAATTTAAATGAGAATATCATATCTATGACTTTAGAATTCAATTCAGCTCAGTCGCTCAGTCATGTCCGACTCTTTGCCACCCCATAGACTATATCACGCCAGGCTTCCCTGTCCATCATCAACTCCAGGATTTTACTCAAACTCGTGTCCATCGAGTCAGTGATGCCATCCAACCATCTCATCCTCTGTCGTCCCCTTCTCCTCCCACCTTCAATCTTTCCCAGAATCCTAGGTCTTTTCCAATGAGTCAGTTCTTCACATCAGGTGGCCAAAGTATTGGAGTTTCAGCTCCAGCATCAGTCCTTCCAATTCAGGACTGATCTCCTTTAAGATGGACTGGCTGGATCTCCTTGCAGTTCAAGGGACTCTCAATACTCTTCTCCAACACCACAGTTCAAAGCATAAATTCTTCGGTGCTCAGCTTTCTTTATAGTCCAATTCTCACATCCACATGTGACTACTGGAAAAACCACTGCTTTGACTAGACACACTTCTGATGGTAAAGTAATGTCTCTGCTTTTTAATATGCTGTCTAGGTTGGTCATAGCATTTCTTCCAAGGAGAAAGTGTCTTTTAATTTCATGGCTGCATTCATCACCATCTGCAGTGATTTTGGAGCCCAAAAGAATAAAGTCTCTCACCCTTTCCATTGTTTCCCCATCTATTTGCCATGAAATGATGGAATTACTATTACTACTGCATATGTCTTCAAGAGAATGAAAATTTTATTTATCTAATGCATTTTATTTATATATATTAATAAAATATAAAAGCCTTGTGTGACAATCCAAAATTATAAAGGTGGTACTAGAATGACTAAAGTTTAGGAAGCACTTAAGTGTCTCTGGCAATTAAAAATATTGAATAAGATACTATAATACTATCAAAACACAGAACTTCAAAAGTTTTAGTAAAATCAATTTTCCGTGTTCAAATAAATAAAGAAAAAGATCTACACTGAGCATTAAAATTACAGCAAATCTTAATTCAAAGATGGAGGTATTATCAGAAAACATTAAGATATTCAGCAATATATTAAGTGCAAGAGATACTTCTTCATGTTTAACATGGCTCTGGAAAATCAATCTTGATAGAGTTGTCTTCATCCATCTGAATATCATCATTTAAATAGTTATTTTTTCTTATTTCCTTGGTCAAATTTTTTCGACTTTGAACATTTCTTCTTAGTCTTATTTATCTCTTTGTCTCTGTGGCTCCATGTTTAGTACTTCATCCAAGTTTGACAATATTAACTGAAAATACTACAAAGCTGCCCTGCACACTTATAGACTAACACATTGTCTATATTATATTATATCCTAACATTATATTATCATTATATTATATACTATGCACTACCAGTATATTAGCTAATGTAAAGTTCTGCACAGAAATGCAGTAATATCTATTACCATTTATGAAATAATTTTGACACTAAAGTATTTAGAAGTAAAGATTTTAATTTCACTTTCAAAAAGAAACTAGATGTTCTTAAACACTATAACATATTAATTATTATAACCCCTGAATTATTCTTTCTTATACAATTCTGAATACTTTATAATGTCACTACATTTATAGTGAGTAAAATCAAAGTCCACATTCATTTACTACTCAGCATCAGTAGTGAAAGTTTCAATTTTGTGAATTCACAGTTAAACCCTTCAATCTTTAGTTGATACTTTCTAGCAAAATATTTCATTTAATTATCAAAAGAACTGGGACAAATACTAAGTGTATAAAGCACTAGTAAAAATAAGTGAGTTTCATGGAATAGTTATCTCCAAGCCATTATTAAGTTATCAGGTGCTCATTTGTTTGGGCTTTCCTAGTAGCTCAGTGGTAAAGAATCCATATGCAATGCAAGAGACTGCCTTAATGCTGTAGACATGGGTTTGATACCTGGGTCAGGAAGATGCCCTGGAGATGGGAATGGCAGCTCACTGCAGTATTCTTGCCTGGGAAGTCCCATGGACAGAGGAGCCTGGCAGGCTACAGTCCACTGGGTTGCAAGAGTCAGACATGACTTAGCAACTAAATCACCACCACCATGCTCATTTGTTCATGTTTTTAAAATATTTTCTGTTTAACAAAGTGGCTGTCAATATTCCAGTAGCCACATAATGATAAGAAATACAGCTATGTGAAGTTCAGAAACAGTTTCTTTATTCAAACATCCAAGGATTAAGGAATAAGTGTAATGTACTATTCTAAATGTACTGTGATGAAAAGTTATCAATGCAAAGAAACAATGTAAAAAATACTCAATGTTTATATAGATCACATTTATTAACATCTGATCAGGAATGATAATATAGAATTAGCTTGAGCCAGAAAGATCTTTTAAAAAACTCTGTGGCAACATTATTGCCAAGAAGGCCATTTTCACAGCTCTTTATCTTTAATAAGCTATTTTTGGCAAAGGGAGAAAGGAAAATGAAAAAGCATCAAATGGACAAGATATAACAAGATAAAAATGACACAAGAAAGAATCTAAATTAATGCTTCATCCCTGATATTTTCAAACAGAAAATTCAACTTTCCAATCACATTTTTCTTTCATATAACTCTTTACTGAGTGTGTGGATATATATGCATGTGCACATGTATGTTTCCACACTGTACAGAGAGAAGTTGAAAGCTATATGATAAAACATTATATGCAGTTTTGAATATTTAAAATAAAACACAAAGTGAATATACTGCAAAGTCATATCTACTGGGCACTTGATTCAGTTATAGATGCAAAAACACAAAAGAATGACTTTTGTAATAGTGCTAAGAACAGAAAATCTCTTTATAGCTGCTATCTAAATAAGACTTAACTCTCATATGTTTCTATTGCACTGCTGCATGATTATGGAAATACGACATACACAAACATACACATATGTCATGTGGTAAGAACAGACTCATGACTGATGTGTTGTTTTAAGAAATGAGCATCAGGAATGTAACTCACTTATTTTAAGATAGTATACTCAACAAAAATCTATTTTGAAAGTATACATTTAAACTATACTTATATATTATTTTTATTAAATACATTGTATTTATACTATATGTTTTATTTAAATATATTAAACTATTAAATACTTTTTCTTCCAGGAATTTCAGGCACTTTGGAAATCTTTATCCTATATAATTGTCATATTGCATCTTTTTTTTTTAATAATTGTCAAAATTACATTTGGACTATTATAGCAATTGATGACACTTGGTTCCACTAGAGATTGAATTAAATATACTTTGTTTCTATTTATTTAAGTTCTACACATAGAATACTATCAAAGAAGAAATGGTCCACTTGCCATAGTGAGGTGGATGAACCTAGAACCTGTTGTACAGAGTAAAGTGAAGGTGAAAGTGAAAGTCGCTCAGTGGTGTCCAACTCTTTGTGAACCCAGGGACTATACAATCCATGGAACTCTCTAGGGCAGAACACTGGAGTGGGTAGCCTTTTTCTTCTCCAGGGATCTTCCCAACCCAGGGATCGAACCCAGGTCTCCCGCATTGCAGGAGGATTCTTCATCAGCTGAGCTACAAGGGAAGCCCAAGAACGCTGTAGTGGGTAGCATACCCCTTCTCCTGCAGATCTTCCCGACCCAGGAATCGAATCGGGTGGATTCTTAACACTAGAGAGTAAAGTAAGTGAGAAAGAGAAAAACAAATATTATATACTAACGCATGATGATGAACCTATTTGCAGGGCAGGATATAGCATATATTAATGCATACTGATGAACCCAATTGCAGGGCAGGAACAGAGACTGGGATATAGAGAACAGACTTTGGACACTGCAACAGAGAATGGACTTTGGACATAGTGGGGGAAGAAGAGAGTGAGACTGAATGGAGAAATTAGTATTGAAATATACACATCACCATATGTAAAACAGATAGTGGGGAAGTTGCTATATAACGCTGGGAGTTCAACCTGGTGCTCTGTGACAACCTAGAGGGGTGGGAAGAGACTCAAGAGGGAGGCGATATATGTAGGCTTACAGCTGATTCACGTTGTTTGTTGTATGGAAGAAACCAATGCAACATTGTAAAGCAATTATCCTCCAATTAAAAATTTTAACAAATCGTATATTGACCGGTCAGAATTCAATCAGTATGAATTTCCTAAGCAAAGACTATGGGCACGAGATAGAAGGTTTCCTTTTTGCAGCCTTTGTTTTGTTTAAAATGATTGCTTTTTCACAAGTTAAAAGCAATCTCAGTAGTATTCCAACTGAAAAACTGTTAAATGTACTTCTATACCAAATGAAAAGTTCAGACTAATTATTGTGCATTTATTTGCTGTTTAAAATACTGACAAGCTTAAAACATTATCTATCTTTCACAGGAAAAGTAACTCAAATTACCCTAAACATAATGAAAATACCAAGTCAGAGTTCTATTAAAAACAGAAAAGGTGAGTCAGTTCAGAAGGTTAGATAAAGGCCAAAAGAGTTTAGTTCAAAAGTAGTTGTGCCTTAAATAATTAAGGAACCAATTCTGGGGAGTTATTTTCACTCCTCTTGGAGAAGTGCACAAAATGTAATGTCAGTGCTATCGTTCTCACTGTATGAGCTGCCAGACAATCCTGTGTGGTTAACTGTACTGTGTTGCTTGGTAAACCATAAGCAAAGTAAAACTACCACATATATATGTGTGATGTGAGAAAGACATTGATTTTCCATGTTTTCTCTCTCAATCTAAGAGGGTTACTTAACTTGCAAGTTATTGCAGCATGCCTTCAAATGACACCAAATCAACCACCTTGAGTTTAAATTTAGCATTTTTTTGGTCTTACCAATTAAACATTTACTGGTTTGACCAGTACAACTATGTTGTGATGAAAGGCTCATAACTATTATAGCATAGATATTAACTCTAAGAATATAGATAATACATTTTTTCTTCTCCATATTCCTGGCAAATGGTCTTCTACTAATTCAAAGTTTCTGTGTGAAAGAAAGGAAGGAAGGAGGCAGGAAGGAAGAAAGGAAGAAAAAATGGTTGTAAAACTCTTCCCTAATTTGTAAAATACATAAACTTAGTTCTTCAGTATATTCTATTGCCAATCAAATCTTTTTCAACAATTATTATATGGTCACCACTTTACTGGGAATTATGGTGGATATAATTCAACTCTGGAGACAAAACATACAGAACTTTTAGGTGTTAATTCTGCTAACTTTCAGAGATTCAAGAAAAGAAAGAGGAGTGTTGGGAAGAAAAACTGAAGGAAGCTTTATGCCAGCAGTGAGACTGGAGTTTTATAGTAAATGGGAAGTTCATTCCAGGTGGAAGTAACTAGTACAAAACACCTGTTTAGTTATCCATGTTATCTAAGACAATTCTTTCTACTTTTACTATAATCAATCAAGTACATATTATGGCTTTCCAACTAACCACAGGTTGATATTAAGAACCAGCTACATATTTTCAATGTCCTAACAGAGCTCTGAGCACACTTTGCTTAATGCATAACTGGTTCAACAAATTGCTTTTCATTTTTATGTGCAAGTTTTCTTAAATATTTCCTAATCTTGACTATTATTCATTATACCAATATCCTTAAATTGTATTTTAGAATAAAGGTGTCCCCAAATTTATGACAGGCACTATCTTCCAGTCCCAGTGGCTAATAACTCTTAATGAATTTGGAAGTTGCTTTTTCTTCCCTCAAGAGAAACATCATAAAAGTAAGCAATAGCAATTGTGACCCTATCTGTGGAAGTTTATAAGACTAATTTGAGGACAGATCAAGTTACAGTGTTAAGGTCCATCTAGTCAAAGCCATGTTTTTTCCAGTAGTCATGTACAGATGTGAGAGTTGGACTATAAAGAAAGCTGAACAGAAGAATTGATGCTTTTAAACTGTGGTATTGGAGAAGACTCTTGAGAGTCCCTTGGACTGCAAGGAGATCCAACCAGTCAATCCTAAAGGAGATCGGTCCTGAATATCCATCGGAAGGACTGATGCTGAAGTTGAAGCTCCAATACTTTGGCCACCTGATGTGAGGAACTGACTTACTGGAAAAGACCCTGATGCTGGGCAAGATTGAGGGCGGAAGGAGAAGGGGACAACAGAGGATGAGATGGTTGGATGGCATCACCGACTCAACGGACATGAGTTTGAGCAAGCTCTGGAAGTTGGCGATGGACAGGAGGCCTGGCGTGCTGCAGTCCATGGGCTCACAAAGAGTTGGACACAACTGAGTGACTGAACTGAACTGATAACACCTCATCAAAATTCTTGTCCAGGTTTTTAGCAGTGACTTAAGACAAGTGGACTGGCCTATAACTGCTGGGATCATTTCAGCAACTTACCTAAAGCACTCTTTCCAGTGAACCTCAGTCATTTCCCTCACTCCTTATGGCTGAGGGAGACCGTATAGGGGAAAGGGGTCCTAATGGTCTAGGACTGCGAAGCAAAGAGCTATAATATTGTCTCTACTATTCTGCTTCCCAAGAGACAAGAATCTTGAAATGACTATGATATTACATTAGCAGAGAAACTGATGGGAAATGAACCAAAGGTTCATTTGACTGTTGTTCTATCAGTTCAAAGCCATTTAATAGGTATATTTTAATTTTATAACTATTTCAATACAGCAGGATATATGTAAGAACAAATTAAATGTATTTAAACATAAAAATGGCAGTAATTCCTGCTGGTGTAATGACATAATTACAGCATTCATTTTCACTCTCCATTTCTACCTAGTGCCAGTTTTCTAAAAGAAATGGAAACCAATATGGATTTTCCAAAGAAAACATCTGGCAGTTAAGTTTCAGGAGTAAATTTCAGGTCAAGAAAATGTAAATGTAAAGAAATAATAGAATTTTTGTTCTTAAATACCATGTTTGTGGAGAAAGAAAAAAAAAAACATATTGCAAAGTTGATGTTTCATAATATGTTGTTTTTATTATATTTAAAAGAGAGAGAATTGTTTATGTAGCTGCAATCTTCATGTTTATGACAGAAAAATTCAGCACTGTTTGTAGAATAACTGAAAGATTACACTTCAATGCAAATAAACAACTTAGGTGAACTAATTCAGCTGTGATTGATCTAGGGCTGACAAATTAAATTTTAAAAACCACATAAAATGGCACTTTAAAGCTTTTTTTGTAAAATATACTTCAGCATATTGAATAAATGCATCATACCTCTTAGGCTTAATTCTGTATTTAAAATCAATTCCAATTAGGGTGGGGAGTTTGGTAGAATTTAAATGTATAGTACACAGTGTTTTGATCAAAGGATACACAGGAGAATACAGGTGGGTGACGATGCTAAATGCATTTCTTACTCATAGACAAACCAAGTTTTCCTTTCTAAATAAACTAGGGAAATCCTGCTTTTCTGTCTATAAGAGTTAACACTCAATCCAAACATTAAAACAAGTCCCCACATGATCACAATTATCTGTATAAATTAGGCAACTCTCTTCTTGATATAAAATAAGAAAGCCTACTTTCTGTTATTATACCTATGAAAAACTTCAAGGACTAGAATTCTTGCTATTATTTCTAGCTGGTAGTTTAATCTTTCTAGTTCCTATACATAGAAAAGTTGTAAATCACTCTGTCATGAGAAAAGGGTAGTTGTAATTTATTTTTTTTTCCCAATAGTTCACAATATTAGTATAAGTTCAAGTATAAAATAGCTTGGGGAAAATCTCAGCAACCTACATTCAAGGAAAATACAATTAAAAACATGAAATTTCCAAACAAAATTTATATACTGAAAACTCTGATTTTTAAATTATCTCACATTCAAGATTTGACAATCTTATCTAGTTGTTTTCTCCACATTTAAAAAAACAACACTAGGTTATCTATATTTCTTTTCACAAAAAATAATGCCTTTATTTTCTGCATTTGCTGAAATGTTAAGAGAGGTGACTTTCTCCATGTATCTTCCTCTCCTTATAGCCTCCCACCCCGATCCTCAGCTTTCTTTGTTTCTTTCATCTCTTCTCACTTGGTATCTTCTACTTAAATGTTTTCATCAACTCCCATGGATTTCCCTTTTACATAAATACTTATTTCCTAACTTCTATATTTGGTTCATATCTCTTTCTCAGCATTCAGGTGCCATTACATATTGGGTTGGCCAAAATGTTCATTTGGGTTTTATGGAAAAAATGTTATGGAAAAACCCAAACAAAGATTTTAGCCAACCCAATATTTGTATTCTGGCTCTCCCTGATGTCTCATTGGCACATCAACTACTAACTTGTCCAGCACATTCTAGAACCTTAATGTCCTTCTATCTCCAGGTTTGAGGTGGGATATGGCAGAATTATCTACCCATTTTCTCAGTACCGACACCGAGTGTAACCATGCCCTGTCAAATAATTCTGCCAAATAAACCTTGAACTCATTCCTCTTTCCCTATGTAGCAATCAGAAAGCCTTCTGCTCATTCCCCATACTCCCAAGAGCATTCTCTTTCATAAAATCAGATATACTTTCCTATTAAGTTTTATTAATGTTTAATCATTTTCCCCTGAAGGAAAATTTCTGAAGATGAATGTATCTAGGCCCCAACCACACTTGGTCTTCTACCATTTACTCTGACTTCCCTTGTTATTACATATATAACTACACTCCTTGTTCTTTTAGAAGTGACCACTTTTCATCAGATGTTTTATTAGTTTGTTCCCACAATACTAACAATATATTTGACTATAGGAGTCATCATTTCCCAGGTGGTTCAATGAAAAAGAATCTGCCTGACAATGCAGGAGATTCAGGAGACACATGTTTGATCCCCCTGAGTCGAAAAGATCCCCTGGAGTAGGTACTGGCAACCTGCTCCGGTGTTTTTGCCTGGAAAATTCCAGGGTCAAAGAGGCCTGGTGGGGTTGCAAAGAGTCAGATAGTACTGAGTGACTGTGTGTGCACAGGGGAGTTATTGTCTTTAGACTGTTTCTCCAATTATCTCCCTACTACTTTACAGCAGTGATGTCTGTCTTGTTCATTTGCTTATCCTTAGTATCTTGCGTGGAATCAAGATTGCTGGTAGATATGTCAACAACCTTAGATATGTAGATGATACCACTTCAGTGGCAGAAAATGAAGAGGAACTAAAGAGCTTCTTGATGAGAGTGAAAGAGCATGAAAAATGTGGCTATACACTAAACATTAAAAAAAAAAAAAACTAAGATCATAGCATCTGGTCCCATCACTTCATAGTACATAGAAGAGGGAAAAATGGAAGCAGTGAAAAATTTTGTTTTCTTGGGCTCCAAAACCACTGTGGACAGTGACTACAGCCATGAAATTATAAAAGACACTGGCTCCTTGGAAGGAAAGCTATGACCAACCTAGATAGCACATTTAAAAGCAGAGACATCACTTTGCCAACAAAGGTCCATATAGTCAAAGTCATGCTTTTTCCAATAATCATGAGTGGATGTGAGAGTTGGACCATGAAGAAGGCTGAGCGCCAAAGAATTGATGCTTTCGAATTGCGGTGCTGAAGAAGGCTCTTGAGAATTCCTTGGACTGCGAGATCAAACCAGTCAATCCTAAATTAAATCAACCCTGAATATTCATTGCAAGGTCTGTTGCTGAAGCTGAAGCTCCAATTTTTTAGCTACCTGATACAACATCTGACTCACTGGAAAAGATCTTGATGCTAGAAGAGATCCTGATGCTGGGAAAGATTGAAGGCAAAAGAAGAAAGTGGCAGCAGAAGATGAAATGGTTAGATAGCATCACTAACTCAACAGACATGAATTTGAGCAAATTCCAGGAGATAGTGGATGACCAAGGAGGTGTGCATGCTTCAGTCCATATGCCACAAAGAGTCAAACACAACTTAGCAAAGAAACAACAGCAACAACCTTGCAAAATGCCTGGCTACTTCAGGTTCTTAATAGATTTTGAACAAATCGCTAAATGTATCTTCTTGGTTTGGTGTATGGAACAAGGTAATATCTATATTTTCTTGAAACAAAGCCAATAATAAATTAACCCCTAGCCTTTTGCTAGATTATTTACCTAATATTCAACATAGTTTTTTTTTTTTTAATTGCTGCCAGAAGCAGCAGAAAGAGAAGATATACATAATTAACAGTGTTGAAGAGTTTTGGTTTCATGTCTAAGACCTGATGAAACAATAAGATTTTTTATGTCTTTATATCCTCTGTTCATTCTGCCCAGTAAGTGAAAGTTGCTCAGTTGTGTCCAACTCTTTGCGACCCCATGGACAATATGGTCCATGGGATTCTCCAGGCCAGAATTCTGGAGTCGGTAGCCTTTCCCTTCTCCAGGGGATCTTCCCAACCTAGGGATCGAACCCAGGTCTCCCACAATGCAGGCAGATTCTTTACCAGCTGAGCCACCAGTGAAGCCCAAGAATACTGGAGTGGGGAGCCTGTCCCTTCTTTAGCAGATCTTCCTGACCCAAGGATCGAACCAGGCTCTCCCACACTGGAGGTGGATTCTTTACCAGCAAAGTGCTGTATACACGAAACTAATACAACACTGAAAATGAACTATATCCTTCAAAAAAAATTTAAGTCTACAGATTAAAAACAACAGCAACAACAACAACAAAAAAAAACACCCTGATATTTGGAAAACATGGTTAAAATGCTCCAATAACTCATGCACACAGCCATGAGTCAAACCTGGGTCTATCTTACTCTAAAAACTATGCTCTTGACTCTGCTATGCTACCTATCTCTAGAGGATAAGAAATAATTCAATTTATCAATTAGAATAAAGAGGTACAGAGATTAAGTAATTTTCCTCCTTAGTAATGAAATGTCCCAAGTAGAAGAATCTGGAAAAAGAAATGTGTTACTTTAAATGAGGAAAAACTGTTAATGCAGAATCTTAAATTTCTAATCCATCTGCAAATTATAACGTAACACCTCAAGAATTTTCACTTAAAACATTTAAAATGTAGTCACATTGCAAGAGAAATTTTCACTGTCATTGAGTTTAAGGATTCTTACATTATAGTTGTTCAGGGCAAAGAGTTCATTTATTAATATTTTAAGTATTATGCAAGATTGTATAAATCAATTTAAGCAGTTTAAGACATGTTCTAAATATCAACTTTTATTTAACTTTGTTTTTATTGTTGTTTAAAAAATAATAATAATTCCCCACCTATCATATCACAGAGAATTTGAACACAGAAAGAGAAAACAAATAAATGTATAAATGTATAAAGTATTTCTAAACTGAGGACTCTGCTAAAATAACATGTCTAGGAAATCTACTCTTTTTCCTTTTGCTTCATTTATATTGCTCAAATACCACTGCTCACCTAATGCTAGAAAGAAAAGCTATGCTATGTCCTTCAATATAAAATGAAGGATTACACAATGTAATTCACTGAAATGGGAGATTATAATATCTAATACATATGCATTTTTCTTCAAATGGATTTATGAGCACTTTCTCTAGGACACTACTCAAAAGACATTACATTTCCTTAATTTCTTTACTGGTATTAGATATTTTCCACAAGTCTCCCTTCTTTCTCTCCTTTGTCATTAAACTTAATACTTTTGGATACAAGGAAGGCTCAGGCTTAAGACAAAGTGTACATTAATTGCTTTTTTTGGTCCAAAGTTCTTAAATTATATGTAAGACAGTTGTGATATGAGTATTCTGTATAAAATCAGTTACTTGAAAAGTTATTTTAATAGTTTTATAACCAAAAAATGCTTGATTCAAGTGCACATTTAGATCTCTGCAAAGATTCTTAAAATATGTGAAACTAAAATATCACATATAACTTATAAATTCTCCTTTATTGCTATCTTTACATCTTAATGAATGATCATCATCCATTTTCAGACTCATCAAGGTCTTATGGTTCACTAAAAAAATAGATGTCCTAAAATGCATCTATACAATTATTTTTTCTGGCTATATACTTATAACTCCAGCAAATCTTAATGTACAACATTTGCATCAGTAAAAAAAATTATGAAATTTACTGACTGGCTATATAATTAACAGAAACATAAACTATATCAGTAGTAAAGTGATAGCTATCAATAGTAAACAGTGTCTTTGAGAGCATGGCCTATTTTGGTCATCTTTGTATTGGCAATACTTGGTAAAACACTTTAATCATAGCTGTACATAGTAAGTGTTTGTTGAATGAGTAAATCTTAATTAAAATAATTTTTCAGTGATTATTGAAACAAAACATCATCAGTTCCAAGATTGCATTTTAACCCCCAAACTATTTATAATTTCTGCATTGGTTGTCCTCATATATATGTCACCAACAGCACTGTCTACAAAATTAGTGGATTCATCAAATTTTCCCTTAGAATTTTGCTACTAAAATAAGTTGCTGATATCTAGTTTTATATATGATATTATGGAGCTTCCCTAGTAGCTCAGATGGGAAATAATCCGTCTGTAATGCAGGAGACCAGGGTTCCATCCCTGGGTCGGGAATCTCCTAAAGAAGGCAATGACTACCAACTTCAGAATTCTTACTTGGAGAATTCCATGGACAGAGGAGCCTGGCAGACTACTGTCCATGTGGTCGCAAAGAATCAAACATGACTGAGCAACTAACGCTCACAGCATAGTATGCAAATTTATAGAAAACAAATAAATACAAAGCATTTTAACTGATTATCTTTGTTCCATTTCATAAAGAGAGGTAACAATCAACCAAATTTAAAAAGTAAGGAAATTTGTTTTAAATGAAAAGTATCACAGTAGTTATACAATGTAAGTTACATTAGTTAATGACTGAGTAGAAACATTCACCAAATTTACAGGTTTTATTGGCATATTTTATTGGTTTCTACAGGCACATAACCATCAGGAAAAAATAAAAATAAGGGTTTTAAGATTGTATATAAAATAAATAAGCACAGTAAAAAAAGAGGCCTCCCTGTCCTGTTGATCCATTAGACTATCAGAGTTTTTTGGTTACCCAGACAATTGTCTTTAGTTCTTTCACAGATGTCTCAGCTATTTCCATTACTGAGTCATATCTCAATGATTTGAACAGAAATCTGAAAATTATTTGTTTTGGTTTCCATAAAATAAAATTAATTAGTAAAAATAAAAATGATTCTGGAAAGTAGCAAGAGGTAATACAGTATTGAAAAGAGTGTAAGCTGATCCCTGAACTTAAAACTTAAGGAAAGACAAAGCTTAGAAGAAAGGAAGAGATAAGTTTTGAAATGGATTAGAAATTTTTGGTCTTAACTCATTTCTCAAACATTATTGAATCTGTGCTTGCACTTGTTAGATAATAAATCCCATTAAGTACCAAAAACATATAGAAATCATAGCACAGAGATAGATGTATTATCAGGGTAAAGAGACACCTGATGTGAACAACCACGTAAAAATAATATACAATATGAACCAAATCTAAAGCAGCACAGAGAATGAGTTCTCAGTTATTCTTTAAGGCCTGCTCAAATATTTTCTTTATAAGGCACTCCTTCCTTTGTGTCAATTTTTTTGAGCAATAGTCACATATCACCTCTATTTATGTTTTTATATTCATATTGCAATACTGGTCAACATAGTTATGTAAAGAGACTATGAGATTCTTGATAGTAGAAATTATATTATCTTTATCTCCCTAGATCCTTAAAAGTTTGGCAACATGATCAATTATTGTTTATTCTTATAAAGGCTTCATAAGAGGGCTACTTACTCTTTTTTTTTTTTAATATGTAAAGACTTGACTGAGAGGTGAGTTTTGTGTTGATGGGATTTGGAGGATAAATCCCATCATCAAAGAAGAAAAAAAATGAGAAGTATAGGTAACTTCTCAGTTAATGCAAAAATCCTGAAGGTAGAAAATCTAGAATATGGAAGTGTTTACATTTTGTTTGGTCTGACCTGCAAACAATTTCTCTTTGAATGACATTTGGGTCATGACTTGTATGAGAGATGTAGTCTATCAGAAAGGGAGAAAAGAAACATTGGTGAACCAGATACTTCAAAAGGCCCAAATGGAAATTGTTAGATGTTGGCAGAAGGAACAACCTCTTTTATGTTAGTTACAGCAAAGACATAAGTAGGAGAATCAGGAGTGTTGAAAGTAGAAAAGTCTAAGAAGGAGTTGTCAAGTGAAAACAAATCTTGAATTCATTCCTGTGAATAGACACTACACTTCTTTTCACTCAGTAAGCAGTAATTCATAATTTTATGTCCTCCCAGTATGAATCACTGTACTGATTTTCAGAATGTTACAACAATCTTACTTCATGTGAATATATCAGTTGTTAAACCTAATCAGGTAATCAGCTACCACAGAATATTCGGTACAATGATATTACAAAGAAGTTTATGCAAGGACATTCGTCACTATATTGAGATATAATCTAGACAGAAAATAGAAGTTTTTTAAGACGTAATTTGAAAAAAAAAAAAAGCAGGAAAAAACTATGAGTAGCTAATCCAAAAGCGGCTTATAGAGAATGAGAATTTGTCCTTTTCACATGTTTACAAAGCATTGTTAAGGGAAGGAAAATAATAGCTTGAGAAGATCATAAGGCCAAAATTTGGTCTGTAACTCAAATCAGGTAAGAGTTTTCTCATAATTATTATCAAGATATCTAATAATGGGCTACCACATAAAGAAGCAAGCTTAATTACTAAAATTGTTCAGATTAAACTTGGATGTTGAAGGGATTTTTGCATTCAATTATCATAGAATCGGCAGTAGCTTAATTCTTTTCTAAAACTAAGTTCTTAATTTCTAAAATTTACTTCTGCAAAAAAATAACACCTACAGTGGGAAACAGCTCCTCATAATTAAGGCATTTAGATTTTTTCTGGTGTAAGTCTGGAACAGCAGACTTACAATTAAAGGGTATGATGATAAATATATTAAAAATTGAAGGATATGGGTTATTTAATTGTCTGATACTAATATTCATGTATGTGTGTGTGCGTATGTTTGTGTGCTCATTTGTATCTGACTCTTTGTGACTCCGTGAACTGTAGGCCATCAGGCTCATCTGTCCATGGGATTTCCCAGGCAAGAATACCAGAGTGGGTTGCCATGCCCTCCTCCAGTGAATCTTTCCAACCCAGGGACTGAATCCATGTCTCCTGAGGCTCCTGCATTGGCAGACAGATTCTTTACCTCTAAGCCACCTGGGAAGCCCACTAATATCCATACATGCATAATAAACACTATTTATTTACATAATGTTTTCAGCTTTTAAATAAATACATGTAAGGATGTTAATACATCCTTAAATTAATCCTTAAACTAAATACATCCTTAATACATCCTTTTAAATTAATACATGTAAGGTCCAATTGTTTTCCAAAGAGGACTATGTTTTGATGAAAAATTTTTGTTTCTTCTGTGAGAATACAATTAAGTAGCAAAATGATCACTATAGAACAATTCATGATAAAGTTTTTCATTCAAAAATTTAATTTTCTCATTTTTTGAGTCCTTATAGGAAATTCTACTTTTCTGTTTGAAATTTTTCTGAAATGACTTTACTTCCTTTCTGCACTAACATGTTTTATTTGTCACACAATATTAACCCAATTTAGTGATATTTTTATCCACTTTAAAATTTTTATCCATTTTATTTAGTGACATTTTATCTTTTAATTAATTATACTGCTTCTAAGCCCACTGGGAAGTTTGATATAATTTACTAATGTTCAAACTCAAGCAGACTTTAGGCAAGAACCCACATCTTCTTCAAGAATATTGTGCACAATCAATTCAAATGCTAGAACTCAACCATAATAAATGAATTCTTCATATTCTCTCCAAAAAAAAAAAAAATTAAAATAGTAAATCTAACTTTTCAGTAGCCCTGCATCATGGACTTTGAAAAATTTGATATTTGGTGACTTAAGGTTTATTTTACTTTTAATAAAAGCAAAACTCAACAAAAGGAATCTTAAAAATTTGTGAGAGGCTCTTTCCTCTGCCTAGGTTCTCTAATAGACTCAAGATCTTTGAACAGTTTACTAAGTTCTACTGAAAAATCTGTAACATTGTGAGTCTCCTTTTAAAAGGATCCAGAGTTCAAGAGTAGAACAGTCAATGAAATAAGAGCAGATAGCATATGAGCTGCATACTTATCATAGCAGACTAGCTACAGTGGCAATACACCATCAGCAGAGATAAAATACTTGACAAGTAGTAGTAATATGCAAACATACACTGTCGTTTCACTGCATATTGCATCCTTTACTTTTTGTGAATGACTTTGGTACTTTCAGGTGTCCCTGTGGCTCAGCCGGTAAAGAATCTGCCCGCAATGCGGGAGACCTGGGTTTGATCCCTGGGTTGGGAAGATCCCCTGGAGAAGGGAAAGGCCACCCACTCCAATATTCTGGCCTAGAGAATTCCATGGACTGTATAGTCCATGGGGTCACAAAGAGTTGGACACGACTGAGCGACCTTCACTTGGTACTTCCAAAAAGGTCTGTTTCCCAAGACACTAAGAGACTAAACCATTTTTTCCCACTATCTTTGAACAATAATACATAAGACTGTTACTCAAATTTTTCACTGTTCACAGACATTTTTAATCATCCCCAACTTAAGAAGCCTCATCTACTTTGTTCTAACTGTAATGAATTAGAAAAATATATTCATTTTGTTAGTATTCAGAAATATAACTCTTCCAAATCATCAGTTTATACAATAAATCATGGTTTAGGATGGCATTTTTCTAATAGGTGGCTGCTCCCTCATCTTTGTCATTTTGTGGCACTCTCTCCACAGCAATCACCCTCATTCTACAGCCCCAGGTTTTAAAGTTTGCCAGGATTGACCAAAAAAAAAAAAGCATTAAGATAATCAAAGAAGTTGTACTAGCCACTAGGGGAAGTCCTGGGCAAAACTGATATGGCTCAAATCCTTTTTAATCCTTCTTTTCCACTGTTATATATGCCTCTCCACTCTTTCCAAACTAGAATCTTCTTGGACCTTCTCATACTATTTCCATGGCAGACTTTTATCACCTACAAACAAATGTACCTTTGGATTCCATTTTCTGAAGGCTCTGTTTTCCAAGTTTCCCAACTTTAAACCAACATTTTAATGCCCTTTTCAACTGAGAGTAGGAAATCACCTTTATGAGCTTTCCCACATTCACATTTTTTTTTCTCTCATTTATTTTTATTAGTTGGAGGCGAATTACTTTACAATATTGTAGTGGTTTTTGCCATACATTGACATGAATCAGCCATGGATATACATGTGTTCCCCATCCTGATCCCCCCTCCCACCTCCCTCCCCACCCCATCCCTCTGGGTCTTCCCAGTGCACCAGCCCTGAGCACTTGTCTCATGCATCCAACCTGGGCTGGCGATCTGTTTCACACGTGATAATATACATGTTTCAATGCTATTCTCTCAGATCATCCCACCCTCGCCTTCTCCCACAGAGTCCAAAAGTCTGTTCTATATATCTGTGTCTCTTTTTTCTGTCCTGCATATAGGGTTATCCTTACCATCTTTTTAAATTACATATATATGCATTAGTATACTGTATCGGTGTTTATCTTTCTGGCTTACTTCACTCTGTATAATGGGCTCCAGTTTCATCCATCTCATTAGAACTGATTCAAATGAATTCTTTTTAATGGCTGAGTAATATTCCATGGTGTATATGTACCACAGCTCCCTTATCTATTCGTCTGCTGATGGGCATCTAGGTTGCCTCCATGTCCTGGCTATTATAAACAGTGCTGTGATGAACATTGGGGTACACATGTCTCTTTCAGATCTGGTTTCCTCAGTGTGTATGCCCAGGAGTGGGATTGCTGGGTCATATGGCAGTTCTATTTCCAGTTTTTTAAGGAATCTCCACACTGTTCTTCATAGTGGCTGTACTAGTTTGCATTCCCACCAACAGTGTAAGAGGGTTCCCTTTTCTCCACACCCTCTCCAGCATTTATTGCTTGTAGACTTTTGGATAGCAGCCATCCTGACTGGTGTGTAGTGGTACTTCATTGTGGTTTTGATTTGCATTTCTCTGATAATGAGTGATGTTGAGCATCTTTTCACCACATTCACTTTTTTTGAAGGGAGATTTTCTAAAGACTATGCTTCAGTCCATAAGGCAACTCTTCTTGCATGAGTAGATACTAAGCGGAGAGGTGGCAGGTGAATGAGAAGGCTAATGTACTTATTATGATGTATATATACAATACTACATCATTACTTAACAATGATATCAAAATTTAGCATTTTGGACTACATACAACCAGTCAGGCCTACTGTACTGGGCACTTTGTATGCATTATTTCCTTCCATCCACACAGTCGTCCATGCGAGAGTATGTGTGTGAATGTTCTTATCTCTGTGCTGTATGCATATAATGACAAAGAAAAGGTGAGTATTTTTCCCAGCATTCCTCTGGTTCAGGAGTGTTCCATGGGAGTCCCAAGGTAGAAGAGTAGTAGACAGTTATCCTCTTCTCCCCAGTATGAAGGCCAACCCAGTGGGTTGTCAGGGAAGTTTTGATAGGTGTTTGCAGAGAGTCTTACACAGTAGTAGTGACTGTGTATTAATTTTAGCTGACTTATTTCATGTATTTTGGGATCTTTTACTACCTTTAAAGTATGGTATAAAATGTCTACTATTAAAAGTGTCCTTAAAGAGAAAGAATGGGGAAATAGCTTTTCTAAAGGACACTGGAAAGAATGGAATCATTTAGCAGTATAATCCTTTAAAATACTGTGATGAACTCCAGAGGGTCCTAAAAGATCTGGGGCAAACTTGTATTTTGCTGGAGACTATTTAAAGCTCATCTCAATCTAAAATTCAGAAAGAATCCAGAGAACAGCCTGAAGAACTACTTAAATTTCTCCAAGTTTTAATTCCTGACTTAAGAAGCAGTATAGTTTAGTGACCCTAAAACTGACTGCCTATATTCAAATCTAAGGTCAACCACTCAGTAAGCCTGATTGGAGCAAGATATCAACACTCTGTGGAGAAGGAAATGGCTGCCCACTCCAGTATTCTTGCCTGGAGAATCCCATGCACAGAGGAGCCTGGCAGGCTACAGTCCATAGGGTCGCAAAGAGTTAGACATGACTAAAGCGACTTAGCACGCATGCATCAACACTCTCTCAGCATAGTTTCTTCCTCTACAAAATGTGGATAATCAAGATATCTATTTATAGGGTTATTGTTATAAGTTAAAATACACAAAATTCTTAAAATAGGATCAACATCTCATACACAGTAAGAATCATTAAATGTTAGATATGGTCTTTATAGGGCTTCCCTGGTGGCTCAGATAGTAAAGAATCGATCTGCAGTGTGGGAGACCCCGGTTTGACCCCTGGGTCAGGAAGATCCCCTAGAGGAGGGAATGGCAACCCACTCCAGTATTCTTACCCAGAGAATTCCACGCGCAGAGGAGCGCAGGCCATGGGGTCACAAACAGTCGTGACTAACACAACTTAATGACCTTAATAGCAGCTTCAAGGCCTATGAAGAGCTTCAAGAAAAGGCAGCTTCATTTTTTTTTAATGTGGCAGATATTTAGATACAACAGGTTCACAATATCTACTTAAGCCATAGCAGAGACAAATGACTTCAATAAGTATTCTATTTTTTACTTAATGACATCAATTATTTTTAAGAAAATGACTTCTTAAAAGAAGTTTTTTTAAGCATGCCTTATTTTTGACTGACTCTGAATCCAGAGAGAAAGCTCAAATGTATGTTCTAAGTTCTTATCATAATAACCTCCCTGTAAATTTCAACTAAATAAAAATGTGTTTATATAAAAAAATGAAAAAGTAAAAATTATACTCTTTTGTAATCAATTTTAAATAGATAATAAATGTATATTATTCCACTTTATTGACTGCATATTAATTATGTTATTACAGTATTAACTCACAAATCCCATAATTTATATTAAAAATTTATTTACTCTCAAGTTTTGTCCTATTATTTGAAAACAAGACAAGATAATTGCCTATTTTTTAAATAGATATCAGAATATTTTCCTGGAATTAAGTTCTAAAAACTGGAATGCCTTAATTTTTTTTAATTTCTAAATTATTTTCTGAATGGTTTGAACTTACTAGGCTAGGGGACTGTCCTCTTCCCTGTACCCTGAAAAACAGAAAATCTTTTTAAATTCTGGCAATCTTATTCTACCAAAGATTGTAGCAAAGTGCTGCCTCTATTTGGATATATATGACTGAACATGCTTTCCATATTCCCAGTTGTTTTTTTATCAATAGCATATCCATATTTTGCTCATTTCTCTATTAGGGCATCTATTTTTCGTATTAATTGTGGACAGTTTTTAATTGATTCTGGATATTAGCCACTGGTCAAATGTTTCAGTTAATTTTTCCAACCAATTCTTTTTATTTTGTTGTTATTGATGGTGTTCATAGTAAAATGAGGTGAGCTAGTAACACCCACTGAAATCAGGAATGTGAAACATCATTATAATGTTACTTAACACAGCCATTACGTCAAAAACACTCCTAAAAAATGCAACATGACATGAAAATAGTTCACATTAATAATATGTGAAATGAATAATCAAAAAATAAAATGCAATATATATTATGACCTCAAAGCTGAAAAACAGAAAGTAGATTCAAGATGGTAAAGATATATAGAAAAATATTGCCTCCTATCATCTCTTGGTGAAGGAGTTATGGGTGATTTTTGTCATTCTCTTTATTCTCCTCTCTGGAACACACAAGTGGTTTTTAAAAATTTTTATTAACCTATTGGTAAAACCAATCTTTATCAGTGACCAATCAAACCAAACATCCAATATAACAAAGACTGATGCCACTTCAGGTTGTACCTCACTGTAAACGTAATATAGCTCTACATCTATACAAGATAAATACTTGATCCTAAAAAAAATACTCATTCAAAATGCCAACATGATCACTGTGATGTTAATTAAATTTTATTATGACAATAACAATGGCAAGACTGCAGAGTGAGATTTGATTTAATGTGGAGCGAAAGAGTTTTATTCCAAGATTTGCTTACAGACAGAGCTAATTACTATAATTAACTTACATGTTTTTGTCATTAAAAAATAGTACTTTTAAAAGACAGTGCATTAAAAGTAGAATAATTTTACATGTCTCTACAATTTGGTCACATTATGACAATGCCATAAGTAAAGCATTTAATGAGGAAACTCACAAAAAAGAAAGTAGTTACACTGATTCATTGATTCTAATTCAAAGCTTGTCAAGGTTTCAGGACCTAAATAGATGAAACGTTAAGGTATTGGTATATAAATATAAACCTTTCCTGAAAGCATCTTCTATTTCAGGCTACATCTGAGAATATTCATCTTTTTATTTCAAATTTTCTATATGAAGACTGTATTATTTACGAATGTTAACTATGAAAAGATATGAGATGAATATTCAGTTGCTCAATTATAATTGTCCTGTAGTCAAGCTCATATAGACAGGGGAGTATTAAGAGGTTACATTACATATTTGAACACTTGTTTATGATGTAATATGATCTTATGCAGTAGTGAATAATTTTGTCAGTGGGAATTTTGTCAATGTACTCACCTCCAATCTAAGGGCTGCTAATAAGTCATGTCTTTTCTGACTTACAATAGAAAAATATAAAAAGCTATGTAACTGTTATTCCTTCATTTACTAACTTAATAGATATTTACTGGGCAATGATGACACTTCAGTCATTATGCCAGAAGCACAACTGCAACACCAACCAGAGCTGGTGCCTGCCAGGGGAACTTGCAGGACAGCGAGGCAAGAACAGAAACGTAAGTTAACACAGCATAACTTGGCAGGAAGTGTAGTGTACATTTTGATAAAAGGAGTTCAGGGTGTCTTAAAAGCCTACAGTCTAGTGGGCAAGAAGCACTTTCAAATAAGTAAATGGCTGAAAGGACTGTGACCAGGCAGGGTTAAGTGTCCATGGGAAGGCCATGAAAAAGTCATTTATGGCTGAGGTTATGTGCTGTTAGAAAGACGGCAAAACCCTTTTAGTCTGTGCATGAGTTTCATCTTTCTCCTAAGAGCAATAGGAAACTGTAAAGGTTTCAAGTGGCGAGGAGACACGATTACATTTACATTCCATATCACTCTGGCTCTCAGAGTATTTGAATGAGAATTGGCCAGGAGGCTAAGGCAGGATCATGGTATTCTAGATTGGGTGATGAGGAAGTACTCAGATAAGAGGCTGAACTTGGGAGACATTTAGAAATATCAGAGGAATTTGGTGACTGAGTGAATGTGAGAGTAAAAGCCAAAGAAAATTCAAGAATGACAGACTGCAGATTTGGGGCCCCAAATCTTTATTTTAAGTTATATATACTTCAAATTGATGCACTAAAGATAACCTAATTCCTTAAAAGTATTCTCTTGACTAAATTTTTTATGTCCTTTTAGTCAGTAAGGACAAACAAACTTTAAATCTCACATTGAACAGATTTTTCTTATTAAGTATTTCAGTATATGTTTCATCCAGTGATAGTTTATATAATGGAAAAAGTACCTTAAATTAAGGCATGATTTATTTTTCCCTTTCCTTACATATTTTAATTTTAAAAATAAAATATAATTTTTAAAGGCTATACCTAAGTTCAAATGATGTTATTAAAAAAATAGTGGATAGCATTGCTGGAGCTCAAGCTAAACAGCAAAAACACTGACAAATAAAAATGAAATTTTACAAACCAATTTTCATCTGATGGTGTCAAAATATTTTCAGCTTGTTATTTGAACAATAACTATTAATCCACTCTTTAATCTTCAAGCTTTCACAACAGACACAACTTTTAAAAGATAAACTGGCTATTAAACAACTTATGTGTAAAGGCAACATTTTTTGTTAGAATTATTAGCAGAAGCATTGCAAAATGAATTAACACTTGGATGTACCAGGTGGCATTAGTGGTAAAGAACCCACCTGACAATGCAGGAGATGTAAGAGTCACAGGTTCAATCCCTGGAAAAGGATCCTCTAGAGAAGGAAATGGCACCCCATTCCTGTCCTTGCCTAGAGAATCCCATGGAAAGCGGAGCATGGCAGGCTACAGTCCATAGAGGCACAAAGAGTTGGACATGACTGAGGTGATTTAGCACTATGCACATACACACTACAACCTAAAAGTTCAAAATGTTAACTGAATCTAAACTCATTGAGTAACTAGAGAAAATTATGTTTTGGATTCTAGAGATCAGTTCAGTTCAGTCGCTCAACTGTGTCCGACTCTTTGTGACCCCATGAACTGCAGCACGCCAGGCCTCCCTGTCCATCACCAACTCCTGGAGCCTACTCAAACTCATGTCCATTGAGTCAGTGATGCCATCCAACCATCTCATTCTCAGTCGTCCCCTTCTCCTCCTGCCCTCAATCTTTCCCAGCATCAGGGTCTTTTCAAATGAGTCAGCTCCTCGCATCAGGTGGCCAAAGTATTGGAGCTTCAGCTTCAACTTAGTCCTTCCAATGAACACCCAGGACTGATCTCCTTTAGGATGGACTGGTTGGATCTCCTTGCAGTCCAAGGGACTCTCAAGAGTCTTCCAACACCACAGTTCAAAAGCATCAATTCTTCGGTGCTCAGCTGTCTTTATAGTCCAACTCTCACGTCCCTACATGACTACTGGAAAAACCATAGCGTTGACTAGACAGACCTTTGTTGCCAAAGTAATGTCTCTGTCTTTTAATATGCTGTCTCAGCTGGTCATAACTTTCCTTCCAAGGAGTAAGCGTCTTTTAATTGAATGGCTGAAATCACCATCTACAGGGATTTTGGAGCCCAAAAATATAAAAGTCAGCCACTATTTCCCCATCTATTTGCCATGAAGTGATGGGACTGGATGCCATGGTCTTAGTTTTCTCAACGCCAAGCTTTAAGCCAATTTTTTCACTCTCCTCTTTCACTTTCATAAAGAAGCTTTTTAGTTCTTCTTCACTATTTTCCATAAGGGTGGTGTCATCTGCATATCTGAAGTTACAGATATTTCTCCCAGCAATCTTGATTTCTGCTTGTGCTTCTTCCAGCCCAGCATTTCTTGTGACGTACTCTGCATATAAATTTAATAAGCAGGGTGACAATATACAGCCTTGACGTATTCCTTTTCCTATTTAGAACCAGTCTGCGGTTCCATGTCCACTTCTAACTCCTGCTTCCAGACCTGTATACAAGTTTCTCAAGAGACAGGTCAGGGGGTTTGGTATTCCCATCTCTTTCAGAATTTTCCACAGTTTATTGTGATCCACACAGTCAAAGGCTTTGGCATAGTCAAAAAAGCAGAAATAGATGTTTTTCTGGAACCCTCTTGCTTTTTGTATGATCCATTAGATCTCAGCAATTTATCTCCGGTTCCTCTACCTTTTCTAAAACCAGCTTGACCATCTGGAATTTCCCGGCTCACGTATTACTGAAGCCTGGCTTGGAGAATTTCAGGCATTACTTTACTAGCATGTGAGATGAGTGCAATTGTGTGGTAGTTTGAGCATTCTTTGGTATTGTCTTTCTGTGGGACTGGAATGAAAACTGACCTTTTCCAGTCCTGTGGCCACTGCTGAGTTTTCCAGATTTGCTGACATATTGAGTGCAACACTTTCACAGCATCATCTTTCAGGATTTGAAATAGCTCAACTGGGATTCCATCACCTCTACTAGCTTTGTTCATAGTGATGTTTCCTAAGGCCCACTTGACTTCTCATTCCAGGATGTCTGGCTCTAGGTGAGTGATCACACCATCATGATTAACTGGGTCATGAAGATATTTTTTGTACAGTTCTTGTGTGTATTCTTGCCACGTCTTCTTAGTATCTTCTGCTACTGTCAGGTCCATACCATTTCTGTCCTTTATTGAGCCCATCTTAGCATGAAATATTCCCTTGGCATCTCTAATTTTCTTGAAGCAATCTCTAGTCTATTGTTTTCCTCTATTTCTGTACTGATCACTGAAAGGTTTTCTTATGTCTCCTTGCTATTCTTTGGAACTCTGCATTCAAATGGGTATATCTTTCCTTTTCACTTCTATTCTTTTCACAGCTATTTGTAAGGCCTCTTTAGACAGCCATTTTGCTTTTTCACATTTCCTTTTCTCAGGGATGGTCTTGATCCCTGTCTCCTGTACAATGTCACTAACCTCTGTCCATAGTTCATCAGGCACTCTGTCTATCAGATCTAGTCCCTTAAATCTATTTCTCAATTCCACTGTATACCATAAGGGATTTGATTTAGGTCACACCTGAGTGGTCTAGTGGTTTTCCCTACTTTCTTCAATTTAAGTCTGAATTTGGCAATAAAGAGTTCATGATCTGAGCCACAGTCAGCTCCCAGTCTTGTTTTTGCTGGCTGTATAGAGCTTCTCCACTTTGGCTGCAAAGCATATAATCAATCTGATTTCGATGTTGACCATCTGGTGCTGTCCATGTGTACAGTCTTCTGTGTTGCTGGAAGACAGTTTTTGCTATGACCAGTGCGTTCTCTTGGCAAAACTCTATTACCCTTTGCCCTGCTTCCTTCTGAACTCCAAGGACAAATCTGCCTGTTACTCCAGGTGTTTCTTGACTTCCTACTTTTTCATTCCAGTCCCCAATAATGAAAAGAACATCTTTTGGGGATATTAGTTCTAAAAGGTTTTGTAGGTCTTCATAGAACCATTCCACTTCAGCTTCTTCCGCATTACTGAAACTAGTTATAAGAGTGTCCATCTGTTAAGCATTCATCTTAAAAATTAATCATGAACATCATTCTTTACCCATTGTCTTTGGACTCATTTTTGTTCTCACTAGACAAATTGCCTCAGGATTAGACATAGATCCCAGTCACAACTCTATCATTATCAGCTGTGCAATCTCAGACAAGACTTAACCAGTAATTTAGTCATAAAGTTCTCTATTTATAAAATACCAAGTTTTCCTCAGAGAGTCATTGTGAGGATCAATCAAGACAGTATATTTGAATCAGCTATATGTGTAAGTAGACCAGCTCTTTTTTTGGATTTCCTTCTCATTGAGTTCACCACAAAACACAAAGTACAGTTCCCTATGTTAATACAGTAGTTTCTCAATAGTTATCTATTTTATAGACAGTATCAAATGTATATACGTCAGTCCCAATCTCCCAAATAGTCCCATTACTCCCAGGACTTTCTCCTTTGGTATCCATATATTTATTCTCTATGTCTATGTCTCTATTTCTTCTTGCAAATAAGACCATTTATACAATTTTTCTAGATTCCACACATAACCATTAATATATTTTTTTTTCTTTCTGACTTACATCACTCTGTATGATAGTCTATGAATCCACCACATCTCCTCAAATGACACAGTATTGTTCCTTTCACAGCTGAGTCATGTTTCACTGTATATACATACCACATCTGCTTTATTCACTCCTCTGATGATGGATGCTTAGGTTGCTTCCATGTCCTGGCTATTGTAAATAGTGCTGCAATGAGGGGCACATGTATCTTTTTGAATTATGGTTTTCCCTGGGTATATGCCCAGGAGCAGGATTGTTCAGCTATGTGGAAGCCCTATTTTTAATTTTTTAAGGAACTTCCATCCTGTTTAGTCTGTTTTGTTGTTTTTTTTTTTTTTTTCATTTATTTTTATTAGTTGGAGGCTAATTACTTTACAATAGTGTAGTGGTTTTTGCCTGTTTAGTTTTAAAGGAACTTCCATTGTGGCCATGTTAATTTACATTCCTACCAACAGTGAAGAGGGCTCCCTTTTCTCCACACCCACTTCAGCATTTATTGCTCACAGATTTCTTTGGTGGTGATCATTCTAACTGGTCCCACCACTTCAAGGGAAATAGATGGGGAAACAGTGACAGACTATTTTGGGGCTCCAAAATCACTGCAGATGGTGACTGCAGTCATGAAATTAAAAGACACTTACTCCTTGGAAGGAAAGTTATGACCAGCCAAGACAGCATATTAAAAGGCAGAGACATTACTTTGCCAACAAAGGTCTGTCTAGCCAAGGCTATGGTTTTTCCAGTAGTCATGTATGGATGTAAGAGTTGGATTATAAAGAAAGCTGAGCACCAAAGAATTGATGTTTTAAAACTGTGCTGTTGGAGAACACTCTTGAGAGTCCCTTGGACTACAAGGAGATCCAACCAGTCCATCCTAAAGGAGATCAGTCCTGGGTGTTCATTGGAAGGACTGAGTTGAAGCTGAAACTCCAATACTGTGGCCACCTCATGCGAAGAGCTGACTCATTTGAAAAGACCCTGATGCTGGGAAAGACTGAGGGCAAGAGAAGGGGACGACAGAGGATGAGATGGTTGGATGGAATCACTGACTCAATGGAAATGAGTTTGAGTAGGCTCCAGGAGTTGGTGATGAACAGGGTGGCTTGGTGTGCTATAGTCCATGGGGTTGCAAAGAGTCAGACAAGACTAAGTTTCTGAACTGAACTGATTCTAACTAGTGTGAGGTGATACCTCATTGTAGTTTTGATGTGTGTTGCTCTAATAATTAGTGATGGTGAGCATCTTTTCATGTGTTTGCTGACCATCTGTATGTCTTCTTTACAGAAATGTCTAATAATGTTTTCCACCTATTTTTTTCAATTGGGTTATTTTCTTTTTTGTACTGAGTTGCCTTTCACAATTTTCTTCTCTTTTCCTGAGTTCTAATTTCATAGCACTGTGGTCAGAAAGATGCTTGATATGATGCCAATTTTCTTAAATTTACTGAGGCTTAATTTGTGACCCAAGATGTGATTTATCCTGGAGAATGGTTTCTGTGCACTTGAGAAGAAAGTGTATTCTGCTGTTTTCAGATGGAATGTCCTATAATATCAATTGAGTCTACATGGTCTAATGTACAATTTAAGGTTTATATTTCCATATTAATTTTCTGTCTGGAATAATCTATTCATAATAGGAATGTTAAAGTCCCTAGCTATTATTGTGTTACTGTGATTTCCCCTTTTATGGCTATTAGCATTTGTATCTGAGATGGTCTTCAATTATTTTCATTTTTTATCTTTACTCTGCTCCATGGCAGTTATTCCCATCATTCTATTTTCCAGCTTATCTCTTCTTCTACTGCAGCTTTCCTGCTATTGATTCCTTCTAGTGTATTTGTTATTTCTGTTATTGTGTTGTTCATCATTGATAGTTTGTTCTTCAGTTCCTCTAGGTCTTTGTTAAACATTTCTTATTTTTCAGTCCATGCCTCCATTCTATTTCCAAAACCTTGGATCATCTTTACTATAACAACTCTGAACTCTATTTCAGGTAGATTACCTATTTCCTCTTCATTTATTTGGTCTTTTGTGTTTTTACCTTGCTTCTTTATCTGCAACATATTTCTCTATTATCTCATTTTGTCTGACTTACTATGTTTACAGTCTCTTTTCTGCAAGCTGCAGGTCACAGTTCCTCTTGATTCTGTTGTCTGCCTCCTGGTGAGTGAGGTTGGTCCAGGGGCTTAAATAGGCTTCCTTGTGGAGATACACCTGCCTGCACTCTGGTAGGTGGAGCTGATGCACAGGGTCACACGAGGTGTCTGGCACTGGAGCCTTCAGGCAGTTGTGTGGAGCTGGGTCTTGGTTTTAAGCTGGATACCTCCAGAAGAGCAGACTGAGATTAATATTCCTTGGGCCAAGTCATTATCTGCTGGTCCAGCATCCTGGACTCAGTACTCCAACCCCAGAGGCCCTACCCTGACTCCTGGCTGGGGAATGAAGAACTCACAGGTCACACAGCGTGGCCAGAGAAAATGAAAAAAAGTGGGGAGGGGGGGAAGAAAAAAACAGACAAAATACAAGACAAGTAGTAAAACAAAAACAAACAAATAGCAACAATACACCTTAAAAAAGTAAGAAAGAAGACAGACAAACTAAATCCAAGACAAATGATAAAAATAAGACCAAACAGAAACAAACAAGCAGAAAGAAAAGTAAAAAACAAAAAAACAAAAAAGAAGTCAAAAATAAAAACAATCAGTAAGGACTAAATTAATAAATATAAAGAATAAAAAATAAAACAAAATAGAAAGCAAACTAAAAAGAAAAAGAAAAAATAGTTTAAGTATGACAAGTTAGTTGAAGTATGTTAGATAAATAAAAGTAGAAGAAAATTGGAAGTGAAGGGAGATAGAAAGTATGCATTTGAAGATGGTGTGTGAAGTTTTATATAGGACAGCCTGAAAAGGCCTCAGTAGGAGGAATAATATTTAACTAAAGATCTGAAGGAGGTGAGGATATGTTCTCGAAATTAATTGCACAAATTTATTTCCCTCTATAGGCTAAGACCTTCAGGGTTAAGGACTGTACTTAATCATTTTTGTATGCCAGCATCTAGAATAGGAGTTTCTATGTAGAAGGAACTTATTAGCAAGTATACATAGAATGAAAAATCTCAGGTATCATAAAGATCAGTTGTCTTTCAACTACACTTGGCTCTTTATTTCAGAATAATATTCAGGTTGAATATAATGCTGACTTAAGTCGGCAGTATACCTAAAACTTCCTACACTCTCATTGTTTAAATATTGAATTTAATAGTGGTATGATTTTCCAAATGTTACATCATAGGGGTATGATGTTTCCAATTCAGAGGTCAGATGAAGAAATCTAAATCTTAAGAAAGTTGCGGGACAAGTCACAGGCCACTCACAGTATGAACTGGTGAATCCTCTAAATCTATATCTTCAGAACACAAAAAGGATGAAGCCCTAAGTGAATATACTTGATCAGTTTCTATCTATCCTACTTCTGATCTTGTTTCAGGTCTTAAGCTTATTTAAGTATCCCACAGTATGATTAACATATCACTGATAGGAGTCTGAGCAGCTTCACATAGAGCTAGGTAACATACCTGTGGCGACAGACTAAGTTGTTTTTGCCATCAAACACCTATCGGCATAATACTTCATGTCTTAGTAAATCACTGTACAAAAAAGAACTCCCTGAGAGTCAAAAGGAACCTATACAAAAGCAGGTTTCACTCTGGACTTAAAATAGAACGGCAGACATCGAACTAGCATGACTGACTCAGTCTGGGAGGATGAAATGGCCAATTTCTTGGTGCAAAATGGGAATAGCATATATGGCTGAGGCCATATTAGGGACAAAATTACTACTACTTATGTGCTGTTACAAATTGAGGATAAAAGACAATTACATGTATTACACTTATCTAGTTTTCATTATAAGGACTAAATGATTTAAGATTACAGGAAAGCTAAACTGAATAAAGAGTACAGGACAGATACATTAATGAAAAATTTACTTTTTGTTGCTCACTGTTAAAAACCTTTCAGAGACTCATCATAGACTAAGAACTTACTCTGGTTTGTCATTTTGGATAATGTACTTGTGAGTGCATTGATTATTGGTTCTAAAGATACCAATACTAGCATTATGAGTTGTTCAGTGATTCCCCATTACCACCAAGAAAAAGTCCAAACTCCTTAGAATGAGACAAAAAGGTTTCGTGGGCTGGGTCTTCTCTCCCTCTCCACACATTCCACACCCTCCCACTCAGAGTTCTCTGCCCTTTTCCCAAACATGCCATGCTTTCAACACCTACTCTACTTTCTTTACAATGTATTCCTTTGTTTCTTTGTTTCTGCACAATTATGCTCTCCCTCACCTCCTACCTGGGCAAAGTCCTTTAAAATAGTTACCTTCATTTGGAAGCCTTCCTTGAATCCCAAGGAATATGCCTCCTGAATTATTAATAGCACTTCTTCCTCTTCTAAATTCTATTACTGCTGAGCTTATCACATTGCATTAAAAAAAAAAAAAAACACTGGACTACAACTTCTCAGGAAAGTATCTTATTCATGTTTTTTTTTTTTAAATACTAAGTTGAATATGTGAATATAAAACAAAAATAACAGAAACTACCAAGTATTGAATGTTTAATAATTGTATTCTTCTATGGCCAGGAAACTGAGGGCACAGTTGAATTTATATAACTTGTCCAAAATTACAAACCTAGTAAGTGACAAAGACAGGATTTGAACCCAAGCACTCTGACTTCAAAGTTCATGCTCTTCACAACTAACCTATAGATATTTGTTGAATATATGTGTATATGTTTTTAAGTAAATTAATAAATAGGAATATTTCTCAATACATACTACATATATTTACTCATGCATATACATAAAACACTACTGACTTTTAATAATAAACTCTAAACAGCAAAACTAAGTTACATCAGTGAATTAGAAGTTTTCATAAAAGGCCATCTGATATCCTAGAATTTGTCTTTTTTTCCATCAATATATTATAGATTTTATGTAGTAAGCCATGTGTTAAGATATACTTATCATCATGATGAACGACACACATATCACTACCATAAAACTTGGTGAAATTTAGAATTTATGCATAAGGTCTACAATATTAGGTTTGCAAAATAATATGCTTATGACAATTACCTGAATATGTGTTTTATTTAGAAGAACAAAAATATATGCTTATACATATATTAACCTAATTTTTTCAGTAATATTATTTTACATTCTGAAAACTTTTTTTAATTCAATATTTTCTCATAATTTCAAATTTTACTGCACAATAGAATCCCTTGAGGAGCTTTTGAGAAAAAAATTATAAAAACCTGATGGTTGGACCACTAACACCCTCTACCTGCCCCTAGCAAGATGTTCTGATACCTAAGCATTAGGATGTTTAAAGTTTCCCAGAGAATTCCAATATGCAACAAAGTTTGGGAACTAAAATTCTACTGAGCTTTTCCTGAGTTTGCTCTAAGTTTTTGGGCTTCCCAGGTGGCATCAGTGGTAAAATAGTGAAAGTCACTCAGTCGTGTCCAACTCTTTGCAACCCCATGGACTATACAGTCCATGGAATTCTCTAGGCCAGAATCCTGGAGTGGGTAGCCTTTCCGTTTTCTAGGGGATCTTCCTAACCCAGGGACTGAACCCAGGAGGATTCTTTACCAGCTGAGTCACAAGGAAAGCCTTGGTAAAGAACCTGCCTGCAGGAGACATAAGAGACAAGGGTTCAATCCATGGGTCCAGAAGATCCCATGAAGGAGGGCATGGCAATCCACTACAGTGTTCTTGCCTGGAGAATCCACTTGGACAGAGAAGCCTGGCAGGCCATAGACTATAGTGTCACAAAGAGTTGGACACAATTGAAGCAACTGAGCATGCATGAACGCACTCTAAATTTTTGCTGGAAATTCTTCCATGCCTCATTTAAATGTAACTGTGACAAATGAAATCACTTTAAATGATTTTCAACTCAACAATGCCAGAACTCATATTGTACTTTGTGGTAACCAAATTTACTACTCAGCTACTGTATCATAATTCCTTTCATGTTGCCAAATTCTCTCTATAGATATTAGTAATAAAAATCGCTTTTTTGCTAAATTAACTCTTCAGTGATATAATTAAATTTACCATCTAGTTACCAAGTTTAATTAGGCAGAATTATAATTAATTTTCATAAAGTATCTATTTCAATATGCTTAAAATGGACAAACATGTAGCTTAGAAAAGCAACAGGTATCTAAGAAGACCATCATGAGAAATGCTGGGCTGGAGGACACATAAGCTGGAATCAAGATTGTTGGGAGAAATATCAATAACCTCAGATATGCAGATTGACACCCTTATGGCAGAAAGTAAAGAAGAACTAAAGAGCCTCTTGATGAAAGTAAAAGAGGAGAATGAAAAAGTTGGCTTAAAGCTCAACATTCAGAAAACTAAGATCATGGCATCTGGTCCCATCACTTCATGGCAAATAGATGGGGAAACAGTAGCAACAGTGGCAGACTTAACTTTTTGGGGGGCTCCAAGATCACAGCAGATGGTGACTGCAGCCATGAAATTAGAAGACAACGCTTACTCCTTGGAAGGAAAATTATGACCAACCTGGATAGCATATTAAAAAGCAGAGACATTACTTTGCCAATAAAGGTCTGTCTAGCCAAGGCTATGGTTTTTCCAGTAGTCAGGTATGGATGTGAGAGTTGGATGGTGAAGAAAGCTGAGCACCGAAGAATTGATGCTTTTGAACTGTGGGGTTGGAGAAGACTCTTGAGAGTCCCTTGGACTGCAAGGAGATTCAACCAGTCCATACTAAAGGAAATCAGTCCTGGGTGTTCATTGAAAGGACTGATGTTGAAGCTGAAACTCCAATACTTTGGACACCTGATGCGAAGAGCTGACTCATTTGAAAAGCCCCTGATGCTGGGAAAGATTGAGGGCAGGAGGAGAAGGGGTTGACTGAGGATGAGATTTTTTTATAATCTTAAGTGTTGCCTCAAATTAAAAATTACAAGTAAACCAATACTAATGTTTGTGTCCATGTGGATATATTGTCTTTCAAAAGCCAATTCTCTACCTCTTAAATATGAATATATTTACATTTATAGCTATATCCACATCAATATTATACATCTAGTAGTCATCAAGGTGGTGCACTAATTCTTGATTCTCTCTTATCTAGGACCCAAGGTAGAACTGCTTTTCTTCATCTGATAATTTGACCAAAAATGTGTCAGTATCATGTGCCACTCCTAAAGCAGAAGTTTCAAGACCCAGCAGAACTTCAACATGTTCTCTTTTCCTTCTGGCATAACAACTGACAAAGTTCTAGACGGTGACTGCTCTATCTGCCTATGTCACAAGGTAACGACAGTGACAACACGAAGCAGAGTACCCAGCTATTTCTCACTGTACTTTTAATATGACTAAGAAATAAATCTGATGTCTCAAAGTCCTCAAGATGTGTTGGTTATTTCTTACTATGGTATAGTTTAGTCTATCCTTAGTGAAATTTTACATTTAGATACAACTGTGTATTTAAATAAGTATGTCTATTTCAGAAAAGAAAAAAAAAACTATATTTATAACTGAATGTGTTAGAGTAAGAACTGGCTGCTCTCTACTTAAAGTACAATGTAAAAATACATCCAAGGTAAAACAGTAATGACTAGCCTGTAAAGCATAATGACCAAAGAGTTTTGCTTATCACACACTCACATGGAGAATTCATTAAGTATTTTTGCTATTAAACTTGTAGAACAAGTTGCTGGATCCACTGTGCTGACACCATGAGTCACATTCATCAGTCTCCAACATGATGATGAATCACTGAATGATACAACAAAAATGTTGATCATTATGGCTCAGCAACAATTGTACAACTAAGTCTGTGCTCTCACAAGACATCACGCCATACACAAATTTCATAGTGGAATGATTATTCAGACCCAGCATCACAGCACTCTAAAGTCTAAATTCATGAATTCTAGTTATTGACATAAACATTGAAATAAATCCTGTCTTCATCTACAGAAAACAACAAATCTGAAATAGATAGTTTGTTAGATACTAAAGAAACCTCCTGGACTAGTTAATTCTAAACTCTCAAAGAAATAACCATGTTTCTATTTGATTTTCTGGATTTTCAACTATTAAATGCTGTACTGTGCTGTATTTAGTCACTCAGTCATGACTGACACTCTGTGACCCCACAGACTATAGTCTGCCAGGCTCCTCTGTCCATGGGGATTCTCCGGCAAGAATACTGGAGTGGGTTGTCACACTCTTCTCCAGGGGATCTTCCCAATCCAGGGTTTCACCTGGGTGACCTCCCACATTGCAGGCAGAGTCTTTACCATCTAAGCCACCAGGGAAGCCCCAACTATTGAATAGGTTTGCATAATATTTATAAAAGAAGCAAGACATTTTACATAGCCATACAGTATAATTAGTAAAAGATTACATTACAAATGATTCTTATTATGAAACATGATAAGAATCACTGCGACTGATTGTGAAACTGTGTAATATATTTATTGATTCATTGGTTAGTGTTAAAGTGCGTTCAGGGTTAGAAAGTGAAGAATAATAGTAAACACACTCTAGTGCAAAATATACATGAAATTTCATAGTGTTTGTGAATAATTACAAGTGGGGAAAATGTTTTTTTTTTTTTAAGAAACTATCATTGAGAAGGTAAGTTTAAATTAAGAAAATATGGAACACACATACGTATTTCTTCTCAGAAAACTCTATTTTTATTTTCTCATTTGTTTTACATTGGAAAATCCTGAGATGCATTTAAGGTTTGTTTTAGATTATGCAAAGGTCTATCTACAACACAAACTGCATGTGTGGTCTCACTAAATAATATCGTCCTCTCATTTTTTTTTTTTTATCTAAGTCTAAGAATGTATGTGAGCATGTGTGTTAGTCACTCAGTCATGTCTGACTCTTTGAAACCCCATGGACATGTAGCCTGCCAGGCTTCTCTGTCCATGGAATTCTCCAGGCAAGAATACTAGAGTAGGCAGCCAATCCTTCTCCAGTGGATATTACCAACCCAGGAATCAAAACTGGATCTCCTATATTGCACGCAGATTGTTTACCATCTTAGCCACCAGGGAAGCCCCAAGTCTAACAGTAATGTAAGGTAAGAATTTTGCTTTCTTTTTTGAATAATAAAAGTGATATGTATATAAGGCAAAAAATAAAAGTGAAATTTAGTGTAACAGGATGAAAACAATCCTAAGAAAAAGAAATGCAAAAAAAGCAAAATGGCTGTCTGAGGAGGCCTTACAAATAGCTGTGAAAAGAAGAGAAGTGTAAAGCAAAGGAGAAAAGGAAAGATATACCTGTCTGAATGCAGAGTTCTAAAGAAGAGCAAGGAGAGATAAGAAAGCCTTCCTCAGAGATCAATGCAAAGAAATAGAGGAAAACAATAAAATGGGAAAAACTAGAGATCTCTTCAAGAAAATTAGAGATAACAAGGGAACATTTCATGCAAAGATGGGCTCAATAAAGGACAGGAATGGTATGGACCTAACAGTAGCAGAAGATATTACAAAGAGGTGGCAAGAATACACAGAAGAACTGTACAAAAAAGATGTTCAAGACCCAGATAATCACGATGGTGTGATCATTAACACTCAGCTAGAGCCAAACATCCTGGAATGTGAAGTCAAATGGGCCTTAGAAAGCATCACTATGAACAAAGCTAGTGGAGGTGATGGAATTTCAGTTGAGCTATTTCAAATCCTGAAAGATGATGCTGTGACAGTGCTGCCATCAATATGTCAGCAAATTTGTAAATCTCAGCAGTGGCCACAGGACTGGTAAAAGGTCAGTTTTCATTCCAATCCCAAATAATGACAATGCCAAATAATGCTCAAACTACTGCACAATTGCACTCATCTCACATGCTAGTAAAGTAGTGCTTGAAATTCTCCAAGCCAGGCTTCAGCAATATGTGAACCTCGAACTTCCAGATGATCAAGCTGGTTTTAGAAAAGGCAGAGGAACCAGAGATCAAACTGCCAACATCTCTTGGATCAACAAAAAAGCAAGAGAGTTCCGGAAAAACATATATTTCTGCTTTATTGACTATGCCAAAGCCTTTGACTATGTGGATCACAGTAAACTGTGGAAAATTCTGAAAGAGATGGGAATACGAGACCACCTGACCTGTGTCTTGGGAAACCCGTATGTAGGTCAGGAAATAAGAGTTAGAACTGGAAATGGAACCACAGACTTGTTCCAAATAGGTAAAGGTGTATGTCAAGGTTGTATATTGTCACCCTGCTTATTTAACTTATATGCAGAGTGCATCATGAGAAATGCTGGGTTGGAAGAAGCACAAACTGGATTTAAGATTGCCAGGAAAAATATCAATAACCTCAGATATGCAGATGACACCACCCTTATGGCAGAAAGTGAAGAAGAACTAAAGAGCCTCTTGATCAAAGTGAAAGAGGAGAGTGAAAACTTTGGCTTAAAGCTGAACATTCAGAAAACTAAGATCATGGCATCTGGTCCCATCACTTCATGGCAAATAGATGGGGAAACAATGGAAACAGTGATAGATTTTATTTTCTTGGGCTACAAAATCACTTCAGATGGTGACTGCAGCCATGAAATTAAAAGACGCTTACTCCTTGGAAGGAAAGTTATGACCAACCTAGACAGCATATTAAAAAGCAGAGACATTACTTTGTCAACAAAGGTCCGTCAGATCAAGGCTATGGTTTTTCCAGTGGTCATGTATGGATGTGAGAGTTGGACTAAAAAGAAGGCTAAGTGCCGAAGAATTGATGCTTTTGAGCTGTGGTGTTGGAGAACACTCTTGAGAGTCCCTTGGACTGCAAGGAGATCTAACCAGTCCATCCTGAAGGAGATCTGTCCTGGATTTTCATTGGAAGGACTGATACTGAAGCTGAAACTCTAATACTTTGGCCACCTGATGCGAAGAGCTGACTCATTTGAAAAGCCCCTGATGCTGGGAAAGATTGAGGGCAGGAGGAGAAGGGGACAACAGAGGATTAGATGGCTGGAAGGCATCACCGACTCAATGGACATGGGTTTGGGTAGACTCCAGGAGTTGGTGATGGACAGGGAGGCCTGGCGTGCTGCAGTTCATGGGGTCACAAAGAGTAGAACACGAAGAGTGAATGAACTCACTGAACTGATAGTACTAGCAGTTACATTATCTTCCATATCATATATCTCCCATCTCTCACATATCTCCCATATCATAGTTATTAATTTGGTGCAGAAGTAATTGCAGTTTTGTATTATTCAACTTTGCCATTTGATACTGGAATACATACCTAAATAATATGCATCATTTTAATGTCTACTTCTTGCTTTATATATTTTTTTGCTAATGATTTATCACTTGTTCATTTTATATTTATTTTAGACTATAGAAATAATGTTAGACAAAAAGCAAATCTGAGCATTTTTTTTTTTAATTTCAATTCAAAATGGGTTTAAAGGAGCAAAGACAGCTCACCACATCAACCACACATTTGGCCTGGGAACTGCCAATGAATGAACAGTGAAGTGCTGGTTCAAAAAGTTTTGCAAAGGAGATAAGAGCCTTGAAGATGAGGAGTGCAGTGGCTAGCCATCAAAAGTTGACAAGGACTAATTGAGAGGATTATAAAAACTGATCCTCTTAAACTACATGAGAAGTGGCTGAAGAATTCAGTGTCAACCATTTTATGGTTGTGCATCATGTGAAACAATTTGAAAGGGTGAAAAACCTTGATAAGTGGATGCCTCATGCACTGACTAAAAATAAAAAAAAAAAATGTTGTCTTGAAGTGTCGTTGACACTGTCTTGAAGTGTCATCTTTTCTTATTGTATACGACAACAAAGAACCATTTCTCAACTGGATTGTGACATGTGGTGTAAAATGGATTTTATATGACAACCAGTGATGACCAGCTCAGTGGCTGGATGGTGAAGAAGCTCCACAGCACTTCCCAAAATCAAACTTGCACCCAAAAAATGTCATGGTCACTGTCTGATGGTCTGCTGCCCATCTGATCCACTATTGCTTTCTGAATCCCGGTGAAACCACTACCGCTGAGAAGCATGCTCAGCAAATTGATGAGATGCACTGAAAATGGCAACACCTGTGGCCGGCACTGGTCAACAGAAAAGGCCCAATTCTTCTCCACGACAATGTCCAATCATACTCTGCACAACCAGCACGTCCAAAGTGGAACGGACTGGGCTACAAATTTTGCCTCATCCACCATGTTCACCTGACCTCTCACCAACCAACTACCACTTCCAAGCATCTTGATGACTTTTTGCAGAGAAAATGCTTTCACAACCAGCAGGAGGCAGAAAATGCTTTTCAAGAGTTCCTCAAACCCTGAAGCACAGATTTTTATGCTATAGAAATAAATAAACTTATTTCCCACTGGCAAAAATGTGTTGATTGCAAAGCTTCCTATTTTGAATAATAAAGATGTGTTTGAGCCTAGCTAATATGATTTAAAATTCACAGTCTAAAATCACAATTACTTTTTCATCAACCTAATATTTCAATTAAGATTATGACACTTAAACTGTTCTTATATTGACTGCATCATGTGTTTCTAGCATGTACACATATATGAATATCTATCCTTATAGTCATACATTCACAAGATAATTTACTATGGAGTAATTTTTAGCCTCAAAATAATGAAGTGCAGATACATTCTCTGATGATCAACATTTTTTTTTTAATTATAAGTACTAGGTTTGGCAAATGCTTTACAATGCTATTGACCAAATTTGCATTAAAACAAATTATAAAATTTCAGTCTTAAAAGTTGTAATATAAAAGAGCAATTTTAAGTAAAATGATTTAAACTATTTTTTAAAACCTCTTGGTTTTTAAGGTAAAATAAACATAACCAAAGTTATTTAACACTTGAAATAATACATTATCTAAATAGTTAGAAAAAATAATCATTATTTATATTTTAAAATTAAGTTAATAGATTAAGGTATAAACAAAAGTTTTTCAATTTATTCCTATTCTGTTAGTTTCAAACTTACATCTTTCAGTGGCAGGACCAATAAATTTGATTAAAAGTAGTATTTGAATGATGCCCCTTACCAAATTCAATTATATCAGCTTTAGAGTATAACTTTGTTCTATAAGGAGGATCCCTATAAATTTTAGAAATATCTAAGAGGGAAATTTGTGAAATCAATAATTAGAAACATATATTGGCATATATGGGGCTTCCCTCATAGCTCAGTTGGTAAAGAATCTGCCTACAGTGCACGAGACCCAGGTTTGATTCCTGAGTCAGGAAGATCACATGGAGAAGGAAATACTACCCATTCCAGTATACTAGCCTGGAGAAACCTATGGACAGAGGTGCCTGGCAGGCTACTACCCATGGGGTCTCAAGAGTCGGACACAACTTAGTGACCAAACCACTAACATTGGTATATATAAAGATATTACATCAAAATACTCAGTGAACAAAAAGATTGTAATGTACAAAAGATTATTAACAGTGTACAAAAAGATTACTACTATAATACCTATTCTGATAAATAAGCCTTGGAAATGATGGCCTCTCTCTTTTTCAGGCTCATGCTCTTACCCTTTCTCTCTCATCTTGCTAATACCAATTTCTAAAGTCCTCAGTTTTGGATCAAAGAGAGGGGAATATACATGTTTCGATGCTGTTCTCCCAGATCATCCCACCCTCACCTTCTCCTATAGAGTCTAAAAGTCTGTTCTATACATCTGTGTCTCTTTTTCTGTCTTGCATATAGGGTTATCATTACCATCTTTCTAAACATGTGTTAGTATACTGTATTGGTGTTTATCTTTCTGGCTTACTTCACTCTGTATAATGGGCTCCAGTTTCATCCATCTCTTTAGAACTGGTTCAAATGTATTCTTTTTAATGGCTGAGTAATATTCCATTGTGTATATGTACCATAGCTTTCTATCCATTCGTCTGCTATTATCAGCCTGGTCAGATTGCCAGTCCAGGTTGGATGCTGTCTCCAGGTTGGAGACAAGTGCTCAGGGCTGGTGAACTGGGATGACCCAGAGGGATGGGATGGGGAGGGAAGTGGGAGGGGGTTCAGGATGGGGAACACATGTAAATCCATGGCTGATTCATATCAATGTATGGCAAAAACTACTACAATATTGTAAAGTAATTAGCCTCCAACTAATAAAAATAAATGGAAAAAAAAGAGAGAGGGGAATAGAAAAGTTATTTCTTGATTGGTGAGGAGCTAGTGTTGGAGTGCTCACAACTTACCATTTGCAGTGATTCTTTGCTCCTAAGTACAGTCATAAGCTCAACAAGGAAGAAATATTTCCTCTTTCCCCCTACCATTTTAGTTTGGATTTTCTTAGCCAAAACTCCCCCAACAAGGATGAATTCCAGAAAAACATCTGCTTCTGCTTCATTGACTATGCTAAAGCCTTTGACTGGATCACAACAAACTGTAGAAAAATCTTAAAGAGATGGGAATATCAGACCACCTTACCTATCTCCTGAGAAATCTGTATGCAGGTCAAGAAGCAACAGTTAGAACCGGACATGCAACAACAGACTGGTTTGAACTCGGGAAAGGAGTACGTCAAGGCTGTATATTGTCACCCTGCTTATTTAACCTATATACAGAGTACATCATGCAAAATACAAGGCTGAATGAAGCTCCGTGTGCTATCAAGACTGCTGAGAGATGGCAAAAACCATTACAATATTGTAAAGTAATTAGTCTCCAACTAATAAAAATAAATGAAAAAAAAAAAAAAGACTGCTGAGAGAAATATCAGTAACCTCAGATATGCAGATGACATCATCCTTATTGCCACAAGCCAAAGAGGAACTAAAGAGCCTCTTGATGAAGGTGAAAGAAGAGAGTGAAAAAGCTGCCCTAAAACTCAACATTCAAATACAAAGATCATGGCAGCTGGTCCCATCACTTCAAGGCAAAGAGCTGAGCATGGGAACATGGGAACAGTGACAGGCTTTATTTTCTTGGGCTCCAAAATCACTGCAGGTGACAGAAGCCATGAAATTAAAAGATGCTTGCTCCTGGGAAGAAAAGCTATGACAAACCTAGACAGTATATTAAAAGGCAGAGATATCATTTTGCCAACAAAGTTCTGTACAAAGTTATGATTTTACAGTAGTCACGTACAGATGTGAGAATTGGACCATAAAAATTGGTGCTTTCAAACCGTGATGCTGGAGAAGACTCTGAGAGTCCCTTGGACAGCAAGGAGATGAAATCAGTCAATCCTAAAGGAATCAACCCTGAATATTCACTGGAAAGACTGAAGCTGATACTGAAGCTCCAATACTTTGGCCACCTGTTGTATGTGTGTTAGTCACTCAGTCGTGTCCAACTCTGTGACCCCATGGACTGTAGCCCACCAGGCTCCTCTGTCCATGGAATTCTCCAGGCAAGCATGCTGGATTGTGTCGCCATCTCCTTCTCCAGCAGATCTTCCTGACCCAGGAATTGAATCCAAGTCTCCTGCACTGCACGCAAGTGATTTACTGTCTGAGGCACCGGGGAAGCGTGTGATGTGAAGCCCTTGAAGGTCAGCCACCTGATGCGAAGAGCCAACTCATTGGAAAATACTCTGATGCTGGGAAAGACTGAGGGTAGGAGGACAGGGGGCGACAAAGATGAGACAGTTGGATGGAATCACTGACACAATGGACATGAGTTTGAGCAAAATCCAAGAGACAGTGAAGGGAAGGGACACAGACAGGGAATCCTGGCCTCCTGCAATCCATGGGATCGCAAGCAGTCAGACATGACTGAACAACAACTTCAGTTTCCTTGACAAGGATAAATGCAACATTCTTACTCACTAATTATCCTGTAGTATCTGCAGCTTCTAGAGTAAAATGATGCCATACCAGCTCTCTCCCATAAGTCTTCATCAGGTCCATGGGAAAGATTTTTTTTTTTTTGGGGAAAGATTTTTATATTTTTTACTTCATTCAGTTCAGTTGCTCAGCTGTGTCCGACTCTTTGCAACCCCATGAATCACAGCATGCCAGGCTTCCCTGTCCATCACCAACTGCCCAGAGTCTACCCAAGCCTATGTCCATTGAGCTGGTGATGCCATCCAGCCGTCTCATTCTCTGTCATCCCCTTCTCCTCCTGCCCCCAGTCCTTCCCAGCATTCGGGTTTTGCCAATGAGTCAACTCTTCGCATCAGGTGTCCAAAGTATTGGAGTTTCAGGATCAACATCAGTCCTTCCAGTGAACACCCAGGACTGATCTCCTTTAGGATGGACTGATTGGATCTCCTTGCAGTCCAAGGGACTCTCAAGAGTCTTCTCCAACAACACAGATCAACAGCATCAATTCTTTGGTGCTCAGCTTTCTTCACCATCCAGCTCTCACATCCATACATGACTACTGGAAAAACCATAGCCTTGACTAAATGGACCTTTGTTGGCAAAGTAATGTCTCTGCTTTTTAATATGCTATCTAGGTTGGTCATAAATTTCCTTCCAAGGAGTAAGCGTCTTTTAATTTCATGGCTGCAATCACCATCTGCAATGATTTTGGAGCCCAAAATAATAAAGTCTGACACTGTTTCCCCATCTATTTGCCATGAAGTGATGGGACCAGATGCCATGATCTTAGTTTTCTGAATGTTGAGCTTTAAGCCAACTTTTTCACTCTCCTCCTTCACTTTCATCAAGAGGCTTTTTAGTTCCTCTTAACTTTCTGCCATAAGGATGGGGTCATCTGCATATCTGAGGTTATTGGTATTTTTTACTTCAGATCTACTATAAAATCCAATACAATTATGTCTTGGTCTCTCTGAAGTCAAGGTAATTATTCAGCCTTTCTCTCCATACGTGGTCCTCCATATCATTCAAACTGATAAACCCAATCTTTGGCTTGTTTAAAAGCACACACATGGAGAGATTTATGCACATCTCATACAACTTTGGAGGATGTGGGAATAGAAATCACAGTACATAAGAAACTCTATTTGTAAATATTCAAATTCCTCCTTAATTTTGGTAAAGTGTTTATGAATCCCAATACTAGTTTTTCCCTTTATTTCTTTTTTCAAATCAATCATGATAATCTTATAATTTGGAATGATGTTCCTCTTGTCTTCAGGTGTCAGCTAATACTTCCATTCCACTCCACACACATTTCCATTCTAAATGTATTCAATTACATAGATCATACAAAATGAGGTAACTTTCATTTTACAAAACAGCTTAAAATGCATTTCTCAACCATGTTACTGCATTTTAAAAACAAATTATAAAATTTTCAGCCCATTATTACCAAGTTTTGTAATCTACATCAGTCTGATGAACAGGATAATTCCCTCTGCACTACTTTGTGAATGTATGTACAGACTGAAGCAAATGGTATTTTTAGAGTGTTTAAAGGAGGTAAACTCCTTGCACACTTAGCCACTCATTTACTCATGATTCCAAATAAGTAGAAGAGTTAAATACAAACACACACACATCTGACCATATCATTAAAAATAACTCATAATATTAAACAGTCTCCATTGTTATATCCCCTTACCTCAACTGGATAAGCCATTTTTACTTAAGTTTAATTTAATTATGAATATCATAGTTAACAGTGATTGGAAGAAATATAGCTGTAAAGCAGGCGTATGGTTTGTGCACCTTGTTTGATCTTTTGCTTGCTAATGGAAAGGATCTACTCAATTTTAAAATCCAGTAACACAAACAATATGGAGGCAGCACAGTGTAACAGAAAGAGTACTGTGTTTGAAATGACTATCTAGTCCGGGCCACTATTCCTATTTTCATATTATTTAGACTGTCTAATAGATATTATCAAATTATTTTAATAAGAACTTACTTATATTAGTATGCACACGTGTGCATTCATAGACAACACACAAAACTTCACTTATCTTCTGCTGATAATACATAATCTATAGTGATTGTTTTAGAAAAAAAAAATCTTTAAAATAATAAAGCAACAGTGTTCTCCAAGATAACTCATAGCCTCAGAAATCAGGTAAGTTTATTTAATCTTTAGATTCTAAGTTATTTTCATCTGTGACATAGGGATAAAATGCCTGTTTTCTTCTTTCCAGAGTTGTTAGGACCTGATGAAATAATTTATGTGAAAATGTTCCATAAGTGGTATAAACAGATAAGATTATTTTATCACACTCCTAGACATATATATTTATACACACAAACCCCAAAATTTAAAAATAAACTTGTAGTATTTCGTGGGACTTAATCTCTGAAATCTCTTGACTGCTATTAAAGATGCATTAAATTTCAATAGTAACATGCTTTACCACTAAATATCACCACTTAAAGTACTTTATGTAAAGGAATATTTTGTAAAACTTCTCATTTGGCAGATTCATTGTCCTATTAGCAAAAAACTATAAAAATTATATTTTCATTCTATATTCTTTTAACAAAGAACTTTAAAAAATCAAAATGATTTAATATTTGCAATTTAGCAGGCTGAATATGCCTTTAGTAGGTAGAGGGGTCTGGCATATCAGAAGTTCATCTACAGTTTGGAAGGTGATCTTTCTCTTAAAATTCTGAAATGCTATAAAAACTTTATATTGCACTGAATTGCTTCATTGCAAAAACTCAAGGCCTTCTAATAAGACCAGTTTAAAGAAATTCCAAGGCTCCAATTTTACCATTTAAATGAAACTGGTAAGTTGGATACTTAACTTTAAAATTTCTGATCCTAATAAAAATATGAAGCTTAACAATTCCTTTCTAGTCTTACAATACGCAAAAAATAGAAATGAGTACAGCATTTTTCCCCCTAGCTTTCTTTCTGTTTTGTATAAATTTGAACGGAAAGCATATTGAACTGATTTAAATTGGAACCCACAGAAGGAAGCTGGCTAAAGACATGGAGGCTAACTCATAGTCTGTGACCAGACTGGTTTGTCTAATGATGTAGTTGTTGTCACAATAAATGACTACATGCACAGATTTCTGTCTAGTTAGACATTTGGCTTGAAATAAATATTCAGAGAACTGAATCCAAACATCAACTAGGCCAAAAGTTGTCTTAAGCTCTGCCAACATAATGCTAATTCAACTAAGAGTAATATGCCTTTTTGTCCACAACAAATGAGTCTTCGAATCCATTAAACTGAATCTGATGATGATTTCAGGAACATGACCGATGAGAACATTATCCCACTGCAGTAGGTCTGGAACTTAATTTTCCTGCCCAACGCCACTTATTGTACCTACTTTGGTACCCTAGAACTGGAAAGAATGATCCATGAATTGAGACAGGGAATCCTTTGGCTGCATAATTTGAGTAGGGAAAAAAGGCCTATGTTTAACCACTTTATTTTGCAATACCTATTTTATAACTAGGTGTAGAGATTATGCATTTATCTGAAATTAGCCATATTCCACCTTCCTAAGGCTTCATTAAAAGCAAGATAAACCTAATGAAAATAGAAGCATAAGTGAAAACAATTTATATGCATTTCTATTTCTGTGTGTCAGTTATCTTGGAATGCTCTAAATTTGTAGATTTTTCATCCCATAGAGCTAAAAGAGAATGCCAAGTAGAAATATCAGTAAATAAAGAATGTAACACAAATATTTATTTGGATGGAAAAAACATACCAAGTCAAAGAGGAGACTTTCCAAATTAATTGAGGATAAAGGGATATACTGGATTGGCCAAAAAGTTTAATCAGGTTTGACCATAAGAAAAGCCGAATGAACTTTTTGGCCAACTCGACAGATGTCTAATCAACATCAACTGTATTTAGTTGGAAGACATTGATATACTGTATATATCATTGATATCTACTGACATTCTAGGACAAAATAAAGAGAAAATACCTTATTAAATATGCAAATAAATGTCTGGTTGAGTAGCAGGACATCAGTATTTTCTAAACTGTGTTTCTAATGATTATTTTCCTCTTTGAAATAATAAACTTATTTTCTGTACTGATGTCAAAGATAGATTATGGCTCTTTATTTAGCAACATGCAACATTTGGAGAATTTCATTTTTCCATTCAATTTATGATATTATTCATGGACCACAGTTCAGTTCAGTCGACAGTCCTGTCTGACTCTTTGTGACCCCATGAACCGCAGCATGCCAGGTCTCCCCCCAACTCCCAGAGTTTACCCAAGCTCACGTCCATTGAGTCAGTGATGCCATCCAACCATCTCATCCTCTGTCATCCCCTTCTCCTCCTGCCCTCAATCCCTCCCAGCATCAGGGTCTTTTCAAATGAGTCAGCTCTTTGCATCAGGTGGCCAAAGTATTGGAGTTTCAGCTTCAGCATCAGTTCTTCCAATGAACACCCAGGACTGATCTCCTTTAGGATGGACTGGTTGGATCTCCTTGCAGTCCAAGGGACTCTCAAGAGTCTTCTAAAACATGGGACCACAGCAAGCTATAAAATTTGCAGCAAGGAGCCCAGTGAAAATGGAAAATATGGGGTCCCGTATTCAAATGAATAATTTCAAGATGGTGACAACAGAGCATGGGGCCCTTCTAAGCACAGGGACCTGTATAACTGACTACATAGACTGCAAACTCCCAAAGCCTACCACATATGGGTCCATCCCTAAAACCTTCCATTAACTTACATTGCAATGCTAATAGAATTGCAAAATATATGGAGGGTCATTACTAAAGCATCATTCCTTGCCAATTCAATCAATGGAAAGTGACTCTCCCACTGGGTCCACCCACACTTATTTATCTGTCACATTAAATATGGACAGGCTGTTGAAAACATGGCAGCAAGGACAAGAACTGGGGGAATTAAGACACATATCAAGCTCTCCAGCTAGTCCTGCCTTTGATAGAAATGCACAATAGTTTACTGTTTGCAACATCCCTTCATTCTTTTCCTAGATAGGTCTGGCTCACACTGGTGAAGATTTGTGCAAAGATGCCATCCTTCAGAAAGTGGTTTAGAAATATTTGCTCAGTTTCAGGATTTCTTATTCCTACATTAAAAAGACAAGTATCTATAATATATGAATTAAAACTCTTGAACTTCAAACTGCCTTGTTCTTGAATCATTTAAACTTGTATAATGTATTCACATAGACTATGAATAAAACCTTTAAAACACCAATAAGATTAAACTAAGTGCTTTATATATATGAACTCTGTGAAACATTCAGGTTCAACTCTTACGTCATTATTAGCAATGCAGTATATTACTGACATGGAGATGAAGTCTGGGGTCACAACAGAAATCAGACAAGGAAATTCCTTCTTCAATGCAGTCTACAGGCATGACTCACATATAATGATTCCTTAACATTTCACTTATTGACAGATTTGCCCCCCCCACAGTGTTTCAAAACTTGACTAATTCAGAAGATTATATCAGCATATTTAAAACCTTAATCATATCAAGTCCAACTTTATTTGGTAAATGAAGATGTTTTCTGCTTCCTTTCATCCACACTGTCATGTAAGTTCTTTGATAAGATAGTCTCATAAATTGATTTCTTAGAAAGAATATATATCCAAGAAAAAGCACACTAACTAAAGAAGGGGAATAAAGATTTATATTTTAAAAGAAATTTTCAAAAATTAGCATCTGAAATAGAAAGATCAGGAGATCAATCTTCCTCATTATTTATAGTATTGGTCCAATTTAAAAATTTATTGGAGCTATATCTTACATACCTCTATTTAGAAAAAAAGGTTAGATAAGTATTTTTTTTAAAGGATTTTATTCCATACTTCTTTAATCATAAAAATTTGTGGAAGATATAACAATACTTTTCCATTTCTTGAAAGAAAAAAATTAAGATTGTTTATTTCTTCTCTATACTGCCTTAAATTAACAAAATAGGAATTCAATAAATAAAGGAAATCAGAAAGAGATGAAGCAAACAATGGCAATCTGAAGTTTAATAATTAATTGGGTAGCCATAGCTTAGTTATATTAAAATAATAGTTTTCAATAAAAACTCTATATGTTTGAAACCTGATTATTTCATCAGTTAGTACCCATTTATTATAATGGATCTTTCCTGAGGGCTACTTTGTCCTAATGACACAGAAAAAGGATATACTTTAAGCTGGCATTTTTGTGAAAAAATGTGAGAAAACATGTTGCAAGCAACCAACACCTTAACATCGAATATAGTATCAATGGTGTATGAAAAAATTCTTAAGTTGTAAAATCTTTTCCTGGAAATTTCCATTCTAATTTACTCAATTAACATTTTATGGTGTTTTCCAAATTCATTAATTATAGTACAATGCCTAAATTGTTTGGAGTACTTTAGAGCATAACTGAGAGTAGTCCAGTGCATTCTCTACCAGCCAAGAGTCTAAATTTTTCTTACTAGCTTCACATAGTAGTAACTTTCTATCAATAGCCTGCCTTTGGCAACAAAATAAAATTGAATCCTACATAAAAATAAAAGCTTTGGTTCCCTTTAACTGTTAAAGAAAATAAACAAAACATAACATTAATGAAGAAAACAAAGACCCAAACACTTTTTTCAAAACTACTAAATAACTTGAGAAATGCTTATTTAAATTTAATTGTGCCTCCCTTAGATAGATAATAATAAATCTAATTATAAATATTATCTTCTTTAAGGAATATAAATGATTTGCCACACAAACTTCAGACCACAAACTATCAAGAGCAGATTTTAATGCAAAGTTAGCATTACCTGGTCAATTAGTGTTTCTGAAATTTACTAGCCTCAAATTAGCTCCAATATAGATTTACAGAGTTGAGTTTATTATAATTAAATTTATAAAATACTGAATTTCAGTGCAAACAGGAGAGACTTAAGAAAGCAGAAGTACTTATAACTTTCTTAAAATAGATTTTTAAGTGTTATATAGAGACACAAGATATTTTATAGCCTCTGCCTGTATTTTATTCACAGTATTTATTAACTTACTATATGGACAGTACTGTAGCTTTGTATTTTAACTATACATTAAGAAGACATTCAAAATTTACTCCACATCTATCCCAAATTTCTGTAAGAAAATGAACTGAACATTTAAAATCAGTGTCTTCATAGTAGACACATGATTTTTCAGAATCTGCAAACAGTATTTTTTTTAGCATCTGCAGGTGATATCAAGTGCCATGATATGCAGTCACTACAACGGATGCTAAGGTGGAGGTAAAGGGCAGAGCTTTGGCCTGAATTCTGAAGTACTAAACAGACATTCACATTGACAGAACTGCTATATGCAAGTACCTACAGACTGAACTTTTTCAGAATCACACTGATCATGCAAATAAGCCAGAAGAACAAGATGAATTTCACTTTGAGTAATTCTTCTTCCTAAGTTATACACTGTTTTGTCATTTGGGCTGCCACCACAAAATACTATAGCCTGGGTGTCTTAAACAACAGACATTTATTTCTGACAGATCTGAAGGCTGAGAGGTCCAAGATCGGCAGAATGAGCTCCTGGTGAGAAGAACCAAGACTTGCACATCATCTCCTTGATGTGTGCTTACATGGTCTTTCCTCAGTGTATGCACACATACAGACAGACACCTCCTGTCTCTTTCCCTTCTTCAAGGGCTCTAATCCTATCATGAAGGTCCTACCTACATGACTTCATCTAAACACAATTACCTTCTAAAAGCACCACTATCAAATACCAACACATTTGCTGGGTAGGATTCAAATATGAATGATATTTGAATGATACAGTTATTCAGTCTATAATGAACATTATCACTTGTGATTTTAAGACATCGTGTATGTTTGTATGTAGAGGTGTACATAGACACAGCACATATAAATGCATGTACATATATTTATCTTTAATGCATAGTATTATAAAACCCTATTAAGAATTTAAATTCATTAATTTACTAACAACTGATTCACTTATTCATTTTCCAATTTTTCACTTAATAAATTTTGAGGACTTACAATGTGTTAGGAGTGAAATGCCTCTTACTCACTTTTGTGTAATTTACACTTAAGACACCTGAGTGGATTAGGAAACCCATTCATATCTAGAGCTAAACTAATCACTGTACTATTTTATAGTTAGTAAAATGCAGAATATTGATTATATCTGAGGTTCTTTAAAACTGCTTGAATTGAGACACTATTACTAGCTCTGATAGGAATCGTTATTGTATTTTCTACTTTAAAAATGCATGTGTTTATGCTATTTTGCCCAATGTATTTATGCCATTTTGTCCAACGTATTTTTTATATATCTGTGCTACAATAAAATGAATTTGTTCTAAGTGCAAAATTATAAACATTACATTACTGAGTGCATTATGAAAACAGAAGTATCTAGTAAGCTTTCAGAATATCAGATATCCATACCTTCTTTTAATATACAAATAGACCACTGTGATACATATTTCCATTGTATAGCATTCATCCTTTAATCCATATTTCAGAAATATTATATAAACCATTCAAAAAAAATTATATTCTCTCATACATTAATGTATTTCTGAAAATTGTTCCCAGAAGTACATTCAAGTTTGCACAATTTAATTTTTCACTTAGGAAACTAATGTTTGGTATATAAGAAGTGACAGGCTATAGCCAGTTCACCATCAAGCTGAATATAAATGAAATTGAAATCTTATGGGTGTACCTTAAATTTTCTTTACAGACACACTTATTTAAATTGTTTTTGATTCATTTAGGAAGTTCTTATATTTACCTCCTCAAACATATATATGATTTGCTTCAATTCTAGGAGAATGGGATATCTCTTTAAGCATTCCCACTCAACAAGTCAAAAGTTTGGATCTGCATTCTGTAAAAAGCACGGCTTCTTTCTGAAATCTTGCTCTTGGCGTCCTCATAAACGACCTCCCGGTATTACAAAGAGCATGACATAGTAGCCATGACCCTCCTTCACGGCATCCTCATGCTTAGCATGACTTGCTCAATGGCCCTCTTTCTAGGGAGATGACAGGCATTACAAGGACGAGGGATGTTCTGTTACTAGGACATGACACAGAACCTGGCTCAATAGCTATTTGCTAAAAGAATGGGTGTGCTGAGTTTCCTGAGTCGTGTCTGACTCTGTGCCACCTTTTGGACTGTAGCCTGCCAGGTTCCTGTTTATGGGATTCTCCAGTCAAGAATACTGGAGTCGGTTGTGATTTCCTTCTCCTGGGGCCCTTCCCAACCCAGGAATCATACCCAAGTCTCATGTCTCCTGCACTGGTAGGCGGGTTCTTTACAACTAGTGCCACCTTGGAAGTCCTGAAAGAATGGATAAACAGATTAAACTCTATTGTGTAATTTTATTTCTGTCTATAGAGGTCTTTTTGGTCCCTGCAAATCTGGAGATTCCACTGTGGGATCAGAATTCAAGGTCAAATATTTCATATTTTATCAAGATGGCTCACACAACTGGGTGACATTTGTCTGCAGTTTAAGGCAATGGCTTTCATACACTGCAGTCAGAAAGGCAAATATTTTTAAAGCCTAGACAATACTCAACAACTAAATTATCTTAATAGATAATCTCAGTGAATGTTGTTGGTTAAATATTAAGAGAATACTTAACAAAAACAATATTACCTTCTCATGATAGGTTACTTTTGTGTAATTGGAAATTTTACACTTCCTTAGAGACTGTACTTACTTATAAGAAATGGTATTGAAATGTGTCCGTATTCACTGTGTTCTTTCTGAAAAACATCTTTACGGTCACAATGACAACTGCCAGTTATTAAACTAAAGGCTGATTATGTTAATAAGTTGCACCAGTCAAGTGGGCCTTAGGGAAGCATCACTACGAACAAAGCTAGTGGAGGTGATGGAATTCCAGTTGAGCTATTTCAAACCCTGAAAGATGATGTTGTGAAAGGGCTGCACTCACTATGTCAGCAAATTTGGAAAGCTCAGCAGTGGCCACAGGACTGGAAAAGCTCAGTTTTCATTCTAATCCCAAAGAAAGGCAATGCCAAAGAATGCTCAAACTACTGCAAAATTGCACTCATCTCACACGCTAGTAAAGTAATGCTCAAAATGATTCAAGCCAGGCTTCAGCAATACATGAACCGTGAACTTCCAGATGTTCAAGCTGGTTTTAGAAAAGGCAGAGGAGCCAGAGATCAAATTGCCAACATCTGCTGGATCATCAAAAAAGCAAGAGAGTTCCAAAAGAACATCTATTTCTGCTTTATTGACTATGCCAAAGACTTTGACTGTGTGGATCACAAAAACTGGAAAATTCTGCAAGAGATGGGAATCCGAGACCACCTGACCTTCCTCTTGAGAAACCTGTATGCAGGTCAGGAAGCAACAGTTAGAACTGGACATACAACAGACTGGTTCCAAATAGGAAAAGGAGCACATCAAGGCCGTATATTGTCACCCTGCTTATTTAACTTATATGCAGAGTACATCATGAGAAACGCTGGGTTGGAGGACACACAAGCTGGAATCAAGACTGCTGGGAGAAATAACAATAACCTCAGATATGTATATGACACCACCCTTATGGCAGAAAGTGAAGAACTAAAGAGCCTCTTGATGAAAGTGAAGGAGTAGAGTGAAAACTTTGGCTTAAAGCTCCATATTCAGAAAACTAAGATCATGGCATCCGGTCCCATCACTTCATGGCAAATAGATGCAGAAACAGCGGAAACAGTGGCTGACTTTATTTTTGGGGGCTCCAAAATCACTGCACATGGTGATTGCAGCCATGAAATTAAAAGACGCTTACTCCTTGGAAGGAAAGGGTTATGACCAACCTAGATAGCATATTAAAAAGCAGAGACATTACTTTCTCAACAAAGGTCCGTCTAGTCAAAGCTACGGTTTTTCCAGTGGTCATGTACGGATGTGAGAGTTGGACTATAAAGAAAGCTGAGTGCTGAAGAATTGATGTTTTTGAAGTGTGGTGTAGAAGACTCTTGAGAGTCCCTTGGACTACAAGGAGATTCAACCAGTTCATCCTAAAGGAGATCAGTCCTGGGTGTTCACTGGAAGGACTGATATTGATCCTGAAACTCCAATACTTTGGCCACCTGATGTGAAGAATTGACTCATTAGAAAAGACCCTGATGCTGGGAGGGATTGGGGGCAGGAGGAAAAGGGGACAACAGAGAATGAGATGGTTGGATGGCATCACCAACTCAATGGACGTAGGTTTGGGTAGACTCAGCAGTTGATAATGGACAGGGAGACCTGGTGTGCTGCGGTTCATGGGGTTGAAAGAATCAGACATGACTGAGTGACTGAACTGAACTGATAGTTTTAACCAATAATTCCAAAATTTTACCTGCCTCAATATTTATGTAATTTAGTCTTCTTGTTACCCATATATATTGGGTTGGCCAGTTAGCAATTTTGGTTTTTCCATAAAACGTAATGAAAAAAACCTGAACAAACTTTTAGCCAACCCACTATTTTGCCAAATAGGACTAGAAAATTATGTTCATTATACATGAAGAACTCCTTTTGTTGAGGGCTGCCACTTTGGGATATTGTCATAAAGTAAGAATGGCAAATGCCATATCATGCTTGGTTGCTTAGATTGTACAGGTGAAAATGAAAGTTTTTCAATAGTTTCTTTAAAGACCATAAAGTGGAAGAAGATAAGAAACTGTTGAAACTATCATCACCATATTAGAAACATCTGAAGACAGAAAATATGTTGTGGTTTTCTTTAGGGCTCTTTGAGAGCACAGAATGTTGACCTGATTGCATAGCTCTTTAAAATAATGAATTGGAGACATTACTGTAATCACAAGAAATTAAAAGCTGAGCTAGTAAAGTGAATAAATTTATTTAGAAATACTCAGAAAAGTCGGAGGCATTTGAAATTAAAAGTATATTATCCATACAACTTTATTTCAAAGCCTAAACCCCAAAAGTATGTAAAACATAAACATGAAGGAAAAAGCAGTGAACAATTCAAGGAAAACCAATAAGATGGTGTGGTGCAACAAGTGACAATAGTTTTAAACATGCCCCCAGTGATAAAGTACCATTTAAATTTATTGTAGATTTAGAAACTTCAGATTTGACTAAATATCAAATTGCTAACTGCTCAGTGGGATAATGCATAGTTGTGGGGTTTTTGTTTATTTTTCAGTATTTGTTATATGCTAGCTAATTGTCACAGAAGCATTCCTGTATTAAGACATGGAAAAATAATCTGTCGCTTTGCAAAGTCAGCACTAACAGAAACACAAATTAACAATTTGTCTTAAGTCACTAGGACAATACTAACCTTCACCAGATGTATTCTATGCTCAGCCAAAAGCTTTCACCGAGGAGGAAAGCTTTCACAGGGTTAGTTTTATCTCATCAGGGTCTAATACTGTATGATATAAAATACCAGCAGACTCTACTCAGAAAATCATTGGTTTGTGATATCTGTATTAATTTTGGTAGGAGAGGAGGCACCAAGTTAAACATCAGTGTGACTCTAAGTAAAAACATTAAAAGGAATCAACCAATGTAAATGCAAATGTCTAATTTAAAAGTATCAAAATTAATTCCCTTTTCTCTTATATAATTTTCAATAGAAATACCTACCAGTTATTGTTGATATAATGAACATTATTTTAAAAACTATAAATAGAATAGTTTAAAAAAATTTCAAAGATGCAGAATACTAGAGTAGATAGATAGCTACAGATCACCTACAGCTATCAGATAAAATTAGGTGAGCCCAGGTTAACATATGGGTTGTTCTGATGCAGAAGGTATGCTGTTGTGAAAGGGAAGAGCTAGGAAATTCAAATTATAGCATGGAAACGCACAAAGACTTTGTTTATGTGTGTCTATAATCAAGGAAAAAGCTCTCTTTTACTTATTTTCATAATGAAAAGTGTAAGCAGAAAGACAATTCATCAATTTGTCAATCACCTTACTGGAGACAATGCTCATTTTAGTTATGAGCATGTTCATTTTAGTTATGACATACAAAAAGTAACAGTAAGAGGTGATGTCTAATGTTAGGTATAAATCTAGGGAAAAAATGTTGCCCAGAAATATAAATATAGCAACTCCTGGCCAAATATATATATATATATATATGATGTTTTAACTATGAAAACAGATTATTTTTCTAAGCTTTATTTAAAATATCATTATAATTTAAAGGAGTTATAACACTATGTTCAAAAGTGTAATTTGGTATTGTAAATCAAGCTTATTATTGATCTGGTTCAAACCTTTTCAGGGAAAAGAAAGTCATCTTTTAATAAACTTGAGCTTGATACTGACATCTGCACATATACTAAAACATATATATTAATAATTTCATATTTTTATATACTAACTTGGAACACTTATATACTGTGTCACCACTTATCCTGTGACAGTCACCTAATCATGTGAATTATTAGCTACTCAGTTCAATTTTAATCATAAAGTTTACTTCTGAATGAATTTTCACATACTGAACCATTTATCTTCAGAAATATCTTCCAATATAAAAAAATTATAACAGACTTTTTATCTCCTTCATTTATAGAATATCGGTATTCTCACAAAATGTTTTAGACTTTAACAGCTTTGGAAATAAATTATTCTTCATAGTTCTCTATTTTTAAGTTTGAACATGATATTACTGTTCACAGAAGGCTTAAATCAAACTTTAAAATATAATTTTGGAGTATACTTATAAAGGTAATACTATAAAACTATACTTTTTAAAGCATAGTGTAACAGTGTGTAATGTGCTATCATTTGTCTAAAGAAACAGGATAAGGGAAATTACATGTATATGCAAAATTTCTGTATATGCATCATACAATAACTCTGGAAAGACCCAAAGAACTAGTGACATTGTTTTCAAGAAACATACACGCACACAAAGATATATGGTTGCAAAGTATATCTATTAATAATATTCAATATATTATTATAAAGTAATTATACATTTCTCCCACAATACTACATCAGTTCTTAAGTTAAACAATAACTTCAAAAATCTCCTCAAAGTGAAACATATGTATAGTGTGATATAATAATGTGACAGTAATTTGGTGATATACATTCTAATATAAAAGTAATATTCATTCAGGGGAAAATATTCTTCAGATATTAGGACAACTTATCCACTAAAAATTCACCAGTCCTTCACCCCATTGTCTTTTTTGGTTACATTCTATTTATCTTCAGCATTTCACCATGTATTAATTGATCTATCAATGAAAAACACTTTTAAAATTTACCAATGAATAACACTTTTAAAATCAATGTCTGTGTTTCATTCAATCCTCTCCTAAAATATTCTAGCTAGTTGGTATTCACCATTTTAAACCATAATTTAGAGGAACAGGAAAGTTCATATATTTTTCATTTCTTCATTACTGTCCACTAACTGTGTTAACAATCAAATTCTTGATATGCAGAAGTCAACTAATCATGTGCATTATTAGCTTCTCAGTTCAATTCTAATCATAAAGTTTATTTCTGAATGAATTTTCACATACCAGAACCATTTAACTTCAGAAATGTCTTCCGATATAAAAAAAATTATAACAGGCTTTTTTATCTCCTCCTTCATTGATAGAATATCTGTATTCTCTACAAAATATTTTAGATTTTAACAACTTTGGAAATAAATTACTCGTCATTGTTCTCTACTTTTAAGTTTGAACATGATATGACTCTTCACAGAAGGCTTAAATCAAACCTTAAAATACAATTTTGGAGTGTTTTAGTTACTTTTAAAAGGTATTTTATTGGCAAATGTATATTGTCATAATTTTTAACAAGACTATGTGGATATAATTCACAAGTTTGCCCTTTTTCATAGTGAATTTTCTTCCAAACATGTATTTTGATGTGGCTTTGTAATTTCATTCTGTAGCTGAAACACAGACACTGATATTTTTAAAAAAGCCTTTCAAAAAAATCTCATGTCTATCTGTCTCTGTCTTTCTCTACTTGGCCACATACACATAAACACACGTATATAGATGCATCATTAATATGAAAGTTCTTCCAAGTTCCTTCTTGAGTATGTGTGTGTGTGTATGTGCAGGACCACTGATCTATAAGTCTTACACTGAACACTGATGATTCTTCAGAAGTAATCATGAGTTTATATCACCTATCTACACTTTTTTATGATAAGCCCTTTTGAATTAGAGCCTGTATTTTTAAAATAGCTGTTGCACATCCTGAGTGCAGTTTAGGGTCCCATAACAGAACTAACTGGCCCACCCACAACGTAAACATGAGACAGAAACCTCGGGATTACCATACCCTAGACAAGCAGGGCTGACAGACACCAACAGACAGAAACAAATGTTACACACTCGGCTTGTCCACAGGACAACAGTTTTCTAACAAATCTATACTTTTGACGCTTCAAGTTACAAGATTAAGTGTAAAAATGTCTCTTGCACTAATCTACATTCCTTAATAGTATCTATTTGTAATAGATACCTGTTTTACACCATTTTAAGAGAGAATCAATTTGTCATTCCATTCCATTTCTAATGCAGTAGTCCAACCCAACCCAGAATGCATTATTGATATGGAAATGAGTGTAATTAGCAGCGTAAATGATCTGTTATTTATGATACAAGTCAGAGCAGTAAATCACCATTGGTTCACTATCATTACTATGCAAATAGAAGAAGGCAGTTAATGGTCCATGTGTTAAAAACAGGCCACTTGCTTGCTCATTTGCAAATGAAAGGCAAGGCTAAGGGTTTAAGGTAGAGATGACAGCTTATCACATCAGTCTCAGTTCATGGACTTAAGAAAATCAAAACACACAAATAGTTGCACTAGTTTTCAAAGTTACTCCTTTTTTTCTACTATATATTCCTTCTTGAGTCTATTCTAATAGCACCTTCAAATGTAATTTTTAGTTCCTTCTAATTTGCACAACAGGAATTGGGAATGATTATGAGAATGCCTCTAAGTGTTCTGCAATGTAGGAGACATATTTTATGTCAGCAGGGAAAAACACCATAAAGACTTCCTATTATGAAATAAACTATCATTATTGGTCATATAATTCACTTCATTTTCCTACAAGCATACTTTATTTTCTTGTAAGGAGGCAGGTAAACTAGCAATGATTCCAGGACTAAAAAATTATTGGTGGGCCTTATTGGAAAGTATTCAGCATACTTAAAGAAACTGTTCTGCCTTTCTTATTTGGTCCCTTTTGTTTAATTTTCTGGGAAATGTCTGCACTTTGAGTGCATTAGCTACAGGCCAATGCTTGCCTAGTGCAATGGGAACAAAGATAGGATGCATGAAAAGCTAGAAGAAGAAATGGGATGGGGGGGCAACTAAATATTCTGAAAGCTTCACTTATATATATCCGATAATTTTTGCAAGACTTACATAAATATAGAACTTAGGATGATAATGTGTTTATTTTGGAAATATATGAAAAAATAAGATTTCAATCTCACTTACATAAATTAGCTCCATCTTAACAACTTCAAAAATATAACAAATATAATTTTATAGATATAAATCACTTATGAAATCTTTTTTATTGTTAATTTTTATTAAGCTATGAGTTCAAGAGTGGCATAAGTTGGGCAAGAATATTATGTGAAGGAAATAAAAACATTATATTTAAATATAATAATAATATTGCTGTTTTTCAGTTGCTCAGTCATGGCTGACTCTTTCTGACCCCATGGACTGCAGCACGCCAGGCTTCCCTGTCCTTCACCATCTCTTGGAGCTTGCTCAAACTCATGTCCATTGATTTTGTGATGCCATCCAACCATCTCATCCTTTGTCGTCCCCTTTTCCTCCTGCTTTCTATCTTTCCCAGCATCACAGTCTTTTCCAATGAGTTGGTTCTTCTCATCATGTGGCTAAAGTATTGGAGCTTCAGCTTCAGCATCAGTCCTTCCAATGAAGATGCAGGGTTGATTTCCTTTAGGATTGACTGGTTTGTTCTCCTTGTGGCCCAAGGGACTCTTAAGAGTCTTCTCCAACACCACAGTTCAAAAGCATCAATCCATACATGACTACTGGAAGAGCCATAGCTTTGACTATACGGACCTTTGTCAGAAAAGTAATGTCTCTGCATCTTAATATGCTGTCTAGGTTATATTAAATACAATGATAAGGTGAAAAACATTTTTACTATGCCATATTTTTTTTAAAAAAATATTATAATACATTGTATCTGAAGCTGTGTCATAGTTGATCTTTTTGAAGTATCAATTTATCTTTTGTAAATAGTATATTTTTCATCCTTGTAATTCCAAGGAGATAACTAAACTATTGAGTTTCCTCACCTCACTGGAGTTTTCAAAGATAACTTCCTGGTTTTGCTTTTAAAACCATAAACTCACTGAGAAGATTAAACTAGAGGGAAGGTGAATGGATTTGAGGTGAGTCCATACCTTGTGGCTCAGCTGGTAAAGAATCTGCCTGCAATGGGGAGACCTGGGTTCAATCCCTGGGTTGGGAAGATCCCCTGGACCCTCTCCAATATTCTGGCCTGGAGAATCCCATGGACTGTATAGTTCATGGGGTTGCAAAGAGTCGGATATGACTGAGCAACTTTCACTTTCACTTCCCATGCATTAGTATTTGGAAGAAAAGAGACAGATGCATACCTTCTAAACTTGGGAAGGAAGGGAAATCTCTGGTGTTACAGACAGATGGCCCCATGTCCCATTCCCTGAACACACTTCTAGAAAAACCCTGATTTCTGGGGACTAGTTGTTTATTCCCCAGTTAACCAGATCCCTAGAAACTAAGAGATGACACACTCAGATCAGGATAATTCAAGGAAAGTTAATGTAAAAGTTATGACAGTTGCAGGCAATGAGAGGAGTAATAAAGAGTAGTGCAAGAATGGGACCAGTTCTTCAGAGCTGGCATAAGTCTCAGGCCCAACACAACTAAACCCAAGAAGAGGGAGATACAGATCAAGGAGAGCCTTGTGGTGTCATCTTCCCTTAGAGCAGCAATAGCCCATCTACTGAAGGACACAAACCAAATAGATCTCACAAAGCAGCAGCCAGGAGAATAAATAGTCTGCCTATGTTTTCTCACTCTAATGTCCCGCTGTGGCCTCCCAAAAAGACCACTGGATAAACCTATCCAAAACCCAGAAAGCAGAAGCGTCCATGGATAATTATTCAAACATGTTGGCCTTCTACCAAGTGGTAGGGCAAAGCCAGGATTCCCAAGGAGGTAGAGGAGCCTATGTCTTCAATGGACCATGTACATTTGGATAGATAAACATACCAGAGGTGGTGGTCTTGGGCCAGAAAATAATAGTCTTTACCCCAAATTGTAAGGACATTTACCAACATCTGGGCATCCCAGGTGGCTCAGTGGTAAAGAATCTGCCTGCCAGTGAGGAGACGTGGGTTCAATTCCCGGGTGGGGAAGATACCCTAGAGAAGGAAATGGCAACCCATTCCAGTATTTTTGCCTGAGAAACCTGGATGGCCACAGTCCACAGGGGTGCCAAGAGTTGGACACAACCAAGCGAATAAACAACAACAATTAAGTTCTTGATTTGTCCAATGGATTGTGCTGAAGGTTTTAATTACCTGTACTCCTCCTTACAGTATTTTGAGGTAGGTCCGATTGTTCTCATTTTGTTGAGTATGAAACTGAGCAGAGAGAGGTGATTATCTTACTAAAGAACACATGATGAAATTACAGCAGTTAAAGTCAGACCTGTATGGGTCTAGTCTAGAGCCTGTTCACTTAACAACCACATAGAATATCTTCCGATAGTTGACTTAAAATGCTGACAAAGTTCCAATTGTGGAAAGGAATTAAAACACAAAGATACTTACATTTACTAAATATAATGTGAATTAACAGGTTGTTGTAATTCATACTATGTATTGTAGTCTTAAGTTTTATTGCAACTCTGTAGCATTAAGTTGGAGGGGAAGCAGAAGTGATGGGATTTACTACATACAAAAAATTACACTATTGCTTAAAAACTGAGATGAAGAGGAAGGAACCATTTGGGTAGATATACTCATTGGACAAAATCATCCACTTAGCTGAAATCTGACAGGTAAATTTTAAAAATAAACTGGGGAACACATGTACACCCATGGCAGATTCAAGTCAATGTATGGCAAAACCAATACAAAGTTGTAAAGTGTAATAAACAAATCATTTAAATTTTAAAAATAAATAAAAATAAACTAATTAATGAAATTACACACACACACACATATAAAATCTTCACTGAAAGTAAACTCTGACTTAAGATTTTGAGACTCTGAAAGGAATTCCACTGAAATGTTAAAAACACACCCCTAAAATTCAATAACTTACAGAAAGACCTTTTGGAAAACTACTTTGTCTTCTGTCACATTTCTACTTAATATCAAATGCTTGAGACATTTTATTGATCATGAAAGCAAATGTTAATTAAAAGGTGACTAAATCCACGGAGATATGAGTGAATGCAAAGAGAGATAAAGGCTTGGTATGGTTGGCAGAAGGTAGTTATTCTTTTCATAGTACATAAGTTTATCTTGAGTGCTACATGGTTCCTAGCTTCAAAGAAAGTCATGAAGTTCTAGAATTTATTATTTAGTTTGGATTTAAATATTATTTTTTTCTTATATTAAAACATGTCTAATACACAGGTGTGGAATGTATTTTACTTAACTAGGACCTGCATATGTAAAACACATGTAAAATGAAATATGATTAGTAACCAATTATTAAAATCTGTACTATATACACGTCTAGTCTTCAAGGCAGAAGAATTTTTTGATCTAAAACTATAAACAAAGAAAAATTACTCATTCTCTAAAGTCAGTTATGTCTCTTTTTGGATTATGTTTAATTTGCATGCTATTTTACATGCAAAGATTTCACTTATATACCAACAATATAAGGAAATCAGAACATTTTCATTTTGTTATAAATAACAATCACTAATGCCAGAACTATGATTTTTAGTCATCAGAATTATAAGTGCCATGAAAATGCAGGTGCTTACTAAATAAAATTAGCACTTCATACATATGTTGTTATCTACATTTTGATATTTCATCCCAAGACCTTGTTTAGTCTGAGGCAGATAAGACAAATGGTTGCATCTTTTAGAATAAGACTGAAAAGTGAGAAATGGAGAGGGAATAAGTGATGAGGAAGGGGAGGGAGCTGAAGAGAGGGAGAGAGAGAAGGAGAAGAAGAGAGCTAGAGACAGAATGACAAGGAAAGGAAAAAAGAAAAAAGAGGGACAGGGGTCCCCTGGTGTAGCTAAGACTTCAAGGCCTGAGCTCCCAATGCAAAGGACCCAGGTTCAATCTCTGGTCAGGGAGCTGGATCCCACATGCCACAACTAAAGAACCCACATGCCATAAAGATAAATATCCCATGTGCTGCAACCAAGACCCGGCACAGCTAAAGAAATAAATATTGTTTTAAAAGAGGGACAGGCAGAGATATTGAAATTGAGGTGCTGAGCTTTAATGACCTTTTGCTCCTGTCTTTACATCTGGCAATACCAGTGTAAATAATAAATTATGTGGTGTCAAGCCTACATGGCCTTCGCTTAATTAGAAGGAGTCATGGACTTACTTCTTGAATGACATCTCAAATCTTGATGATGTCATGTAAACTTATGGCTGTAAATCTATATAATAATGACTCCCTCTTTCACAGACCCTTTTCCAGAATTTCAGGCATATATATCTAGCTGTCTACTCAACATTTCTGTCTGGATGGAAGGTAACATAAGCATAACACATCAATCAGGTCCAGGTGTTAGCCACTCAGTCAAGTCTGACTCCTTTGACACTGCATGGGCTGTAGCCCACTGTGCTCCTCTGTCTATGGAATTCTCAAGGTCAAATCCTAAAAGATGGTGCTCTTAAAGTGCTGCACTCAATATGCCAGCAAATTTGGAAAATTCAGCAATGGCCACAGGACTGGAAGAGGTCAGTTTTCATTCCGTCCCAAAGAAAGGCGATGCCAGAGAACGTTCAAACTATAGCACAGCAGTGCTCAGCTCACACACTAGCAAAGCAATGCTGAAAATTCTCTGAGCTAGACTTACACAGTATGTGAACTGAGAACTTCCAAGTGCTCAAGATGGATTTAGAAAAGGCAGAGGAGCAAGATATCAAATTGCCAACATCCATTCTATCATAGAATAAGCAAGGGAATTGCATAAAAACATCTACTTCTGCTTCATAGACTACACTAAAGTCTTTGACCAGGCGGATCACAACAAACTGTGGAAAATTCTTCAAGATGTGGGAATACTACACCACTTTACCTGCCTCCAGAGAAGTCTGTATGCAGGTCAAGAACCAATAGTTAGAACCGGACATGGAACAATGGACTGGTTCCAAATTGGGAAGGAGTACACCAAGGTTGTATGTTGCAACCCTGCTTATTTAACTTATATGCAGAGTACATCATGTGAAATGCCAGGCTGGATGAAGCACAAACTGGAATAAGATTGCTGGGAGAAATATCAATAACCTCAGATATTCAGATGATACCCCCCTTATGGCAGAAAGCGAAGAGGAAGTGAAGAACTTCTTGATGAAAGTGAAAGAGGAAAGAGAATGAAAAGGCTGGCTTAAAAGTCAACATTGAAAAAACTAAATCATGGCATCTGGTCCCATCACTTCATGGCAAATAGGTGGAGAAACAATGGAAACAGCAAGAAACTTTATTTTCTTAGGCTCCAAAATCACTGTAGATGGTGACTGCATCCATGGAATTAAAAAACGCTTGCTTCTTGGAAGAAAAGCTATGACAAACCTACACAGCCTATTAAAAAGCAGAGACATTACATTGCTGACAAAGGTCCATCTAGTCAAAGCTATGATTTTTCCAGTAGTCATGTATGAACCTCTACTTGTATTAACAATGTGATGCAATAAGTATCTTTCTTTTTCCAGAACAGTTAGCATAGGATGAAGAATAGAGATGCAAGTGATGGGTTTCTGGGAACTCCTATGTAAGCAAGTAGATGTTTAATTTATTTCATGTCTTTGGGTTTTCTTTCAACCATGTTCTAATGGATTTTCCTAAAAATTGCTGAAAATATTTTCTAGTTAATATTAATTAGGAAATACTTTAAGAGCTTGAGATTATAGAAACATAATTTACTAATGATTCCTTTTTATGTATATATATGTTTATTTATTCATAATGATTTATTCATTCAACACACACTTACAAAGTACTCATATTATATTACATACTGTGCTTGCTAATTGTTGAAGATGTTTCTTATAAAACACAAGCCCTCATCATTTATTTTCTAGGAGCTTAGAGTTGAAAGAAAATAATCAATAATATTTGTTCACTAGGCGTTCTGCCAGTTGCTTTTAATATAACATCTTAAAACAACCCAATGATAATGGCATTTTTCTTCTATATTAATAGGTGTGAAAATGGTGGGAAATGGTTAGTAACTTGCCAAAACTTATAAAGCAAGTAATAAGTCTGGCTCCAAAACACATTTTTAATTCTCATTTGTTGTTATTCTTCAGTCACTCAGTCATGTACAACTCTTTGCAACCTCATGGACTGCAGCACACCAGGCTTCCCTGTCCTTCACCAATCTCTGGAGTTTGCTCAAACTCATGTCCATTGAGTTAATGTTGCCATACAACGACCTTGTCTTCTGTCGTCCCCTTCTCTTCCTGCCTTTAATCTTTCCCAGCATCAGGGTCTTTTCAGTTCTTTGCATCAGGTGGCGAAAGTATTGGAGCTTCAGCTTCAACATCAGGCCTTCAAATGAATATTCAGGATTGATTTCCTTTAGGATGGACTGGTGTGATCTCATTGCTGTCCAAGGGACTCTCAAGAGTCTTCTTCAACATCACAGTTCAAAAGCATCAATTCTTTGATGTTCAGCCTTCTTTATGGTCCAACTCTCACATCCACACATGCCTACTGGAAAAACCATGGCTTTGACTATATGGACCTTTGTCAGCAAAGTAACACTGTCCCAACCCAGGGAGCGAACCCAGGTCTCTCACATTGCAGGCATTCTTTACCACCTGAGCCTCCAGGGAAGCCATAGAACACTGCAGTGGGTAGCCTTTCCTTCTTTAGGGATCTTCCTGATCCGGGAATCAAACCAGGGTCTCCTGCAGGCAGATTCTTTAATTCTCATTATAAATGCTATATCACATCTGTCCTTATAGACGTAGAAATACATTTAAATTATGTGGTGAATATTAAATGAATTGTAAGAAAGAAAATAAGCAGTTACTTTAGATTTGGTGCGCTCTGCTTAGTCACTCAGTCATGTCTGACTCTGCAACCCTATGGACTGTAGCCGACCAGGCTCCTGTGTCTATGGGGATTCTCCAGGCAAGAATACTGAAGTGAGTAGCTTATCCCTTGTCCAGGGCAAGTTTCTGACCCAGGAATCGAACTGGGATCTCCTGGCTTACAGGCGGATTCTTTACCAGCTGAGATGCTAGGGAAGCCCATGGTTGGTATCACAGACACAAAACTCTGGAGAAGCACAAAGTGATACTCACAAAATAATATGAAATATATTTTATATATATATATATATATATTTATATATATAATTTATATATAATTTTATACCTGGAATATTACTGAGGCAAAAGTTGCAAATAGGTTGATTATCTAGTGAACCAGAGAGTAATGGTGATGAAATATCAAGGTGGCTTCCTGAAGGAGCAGATATTTTAGATCAGTTTTAAAGAATAAATAAAAATAATTGGATAAAGAGAAGGAGGAGGCATCCCAAATACAGAGAACCATGGAAAAAATGCATACAAGCAAGAAATAGAATGATGTGGGCAAAAGTTAACACACAATGAAGATGTTTTTAAGACAAAGAGAAAGGCAGAAACTGGCTTGAGAATCATGCCAATCAGATTATAGGGAGCCTTGGGTGATCTACTAAGATATTTGAAAATAATTCTGTAGTGTGAATAGTAGGGAAAACAAAAAGTGTTTAGTAAGAGGGATCATGGATGGTCAGAGAGGGTCAGAAAAATGAGTGTCTCTTACTAAATTACTTTTGACCAACTTTCCTGGTTGTCTTAATTAGATTTTCTGTATGTTGTTGTTCAGTCACTAAGTCATGTCTGACTACAGCCCATGGACTTCAGCATTTCAGGCTCCTCTGTCCTCCACTATTTCCCGTAGTTTGCTCCGATTGATGTCCATTGAGTCAGTAATGCTATCTAACCATCTCATCCTCTGCTAAAGAATACTAGAACTTAAAGTATATGAAATATACAGATTAAAAGGTTTATTATCTCTTAGAGTCTTCTATTTATATTACAAAGGAAAGCAGAATACTAGTTATAACAGATTTTAGGATTTAAAAATTGTTACATAAACCACCATGGAAGTTTACTCCCAGGTTTAGCTAAGTTTATTACTTTGATTTGTGTTCCTCAAATTTGGAAGCTGATGAGTTATGAAAATGCTTGTGTCTCAGGGAATTTGATTAAATTCCAGCAGACAACTGTGCTTAGTAATCTTATATTTTCCAAATTTGTTTAAGAGTATTCTTGATGAATGAATATAAATAAAGACCACCAAGGATGGGCATTATTGCCTTTCTTCTGCTGTTTGCTCATTTTCTCTAGATCACCTTGGTGTTTACATATCTTACCCTGAAATTTTACTATTTGTTTCACAACCCATCTCTGGTTTTTATGTTGACCTGCAGTCTCTAGCCTTACTCTAATGCTTATATTTGTAACTTTTCATTTTCCTGACCTTCAACCCCTCTTGTCTCTGGTGTGTTCTGCCTACATCTCTTCTTCCCTTGCTCTCATTAATGATGAGACATTCAGATTGTCCACTTCAAGTATTAGTGTGTTAAAGTCTTTTTTGTTTGAGAAAGGTTGGCCATTCCAATTATATCTGTGACACTACTACTTTAAGATTGACAGGCAAATATGCTGTGAGGGTTAATGTGTTAACCTTAACTTTTGCTCTTATTTGAACTGAATGCAGATAGAATTCACTTATACATCTTCTTTCTATATGTCAAAAAAGGCAAATAAAGTCCATAAAACTATGGAATTTAAAAATTGAATGCAATGTAGAGAAAATGATACCCAGAGAGAAAAAAGGAAGTCTCTGAGATGTGGATACAAGGTCATATGGTTACTTAGTGATCATTTCTTTTATTCATTCTTTTTTTTCTCGAGAGCATTTTATTGCATTTCTCCTGGAGTTGGAATCACCTGTCAGTGTAAACTGGCTGAGCCTTTTAATTGCTGTAATATATTTTCTTATCATCTTTGAAGGATGTCAGCTATGGCTTTCTAAATTTTCTGTCTTTTATTTGTTCAATGATGTTATATTTATTGCTTTCAATATATGATTTATAACTGATATAAAGTTTTAAATTTCTAAATTAATTGACTCAGTTTGTTTTTAAGATCTTAGTGATTGCTTTTTCTGAGGTTTCTTAAATTTATCAAGGCCTATCTATATTGCTACCAATGTTGATTGAAACCTTTTCTAGAGATTATATGTAGTAATTTATCTATCTATTTCTGGTCTTCTCTATAGTATTTATAATGATTGACAAATTTTTATGACTAATTTCTCCTTGCTTTTATGATTATAATTACTCTGTTGTCTTGGGCCATGTAATGAATTTCTTATTCATTGTACAAGATTCTCAACAGAGATTCATTTCTAGGTCCTAACATATCTGAAAATTTTCTGGAATATACCTAGAAAGTATTATTTCTTTTATTCTCCTCATCAGTATATTTAAATATAGATATAAAAGTGTTAGGGCTTCCCAGGGGGCACTAGTGGTATAAAGAACCTACCTGGCAATGCAGAAGATGTAAGAAATGTGAGTTCGATCCCTGGGTCAGGGAGATCCCCTGGAGGAAGGCATGGCAACCCACTCCAGTGTTCTTGCCTGGAGAATCCCATGGACAGTGGAGCCTCACGGGCCAGTCCATGGGGTCACAGGAGTCAGACACGACTAAAGCAACTTAGCAACACATGCACTCCCATGTAAGTCCTCAGGCGATGTAGCTAGTGAGTGAGTGAAGTCATTCAGTCGTGTCCAGCTCTTTGCGACCCCATGGACTGTAGCCTACCAGGCTCCTCCATCCATGGGATTTTCCAGGCAAGAGTACTGGAGTGGGTCAATGCAGCTAGCATTAAAGTGTAATTGTTAGGAGCTGGAACTTTGAGATCAGCGAGGCATGGGAGCAAGTCTTAGCTGTAGAGCTTGGACAAAGCATAATTTTTAAAACTATGTTTTCTTATCTAAATAATATTAACATCTGTTTCAGCGGCCAGAATGAGTAAATTAGGAAGTTTATGGAAATCCTTTGTCTAGATTCTGAACTTTAGTATACAATCAGTAAATGTTGGCTTTTAGCCTTAGCTTTGTGCATGTTTTTATTCCTGCAAGTATAAATTACTTATAGTTGTGTCCTTCATTCATTACATTTTCCTTTAATAAAAGTGTTAATAAGAATTTGTGTTAGTTTTATAGGTTCAATGAGAGGGCTTTTTTTTTTTTTATAACACCAATTTAGAACTCCAGGGAAAGGTAACATTATGTGTTCAAAGGTAATATTATGTGAACACATAAAATTGCATAATTCTCCGTCCCTACATTAATGTCGCCCAGGATTACAAAAGTGTTTGGAGATCAGAGATCTGTGGAAGCAATGGAGCCAGGGGAGCTTTCACCTGGAGACTAGGTCAAGATGAGCATCATCAACTTGTTTACAACCCTCTGGTCATAGCTTGATTTCAAATCCTTACTTCTAAGGTCTCAGCCTTTTGGAAAGGTTCTGTGAGACTGAGAAACAGCATTTTTTACTTACAAGAAATATGAATAAATAGCAAGTTATTCAAGTTACTTGATAAATATGCTTCTAAGTTAAAAAAAAAGTTTGAATTCAGCTTCACATTACAGAAATTCAGAGTTTGTATCATTTTCTTTTCCTTGATTTTTTTTTTAATTTTTCAGCAAATGGATGGAAGCTGGAAAATCTTGAGGAGTAAAATTCATGGTATTTTATTCATTTTTTTTTTTTTTGGTATTTTACATTTTTATCTAATAGCCTACTTTCCATATCTTTTCTCAGTTTTAATGAGAATGCTTTATATAATTGAAGCAGGTGAAACTTGGGGTTTAATTTCATATCATAGGGAGACTACAAAAAGAGTTTCTGCTGGAGAATGGGGCATGCTTTAATTCTTAAGACTAGTCATGCTACTGGCACAAGACAAAGATTTAGAATTTCCTCTGAGAATTTGAAATTACTGAGGTGACTATGTCTTTGTGTATATGAGTATGGGTAAAGTCTCTTGACTCCATTAATTCCAAGTTGTGGTAAGAAAAGTGTGATTATTTTTTCCATACCTTTTCCTGCCACACACACCCCTAAGGTTCCTGAGAATCTGTGTCAGGAGAATCTTGTTTTCTCCTGTAACCCCTCTGATAGATTTTCCAAATATATGATACAAGAAAAAAGAAGAATTCAGGCACTTTTTACCAATCCCCAATATTCTGAAGTGTGAAAAGAAATCTGTTGTTCCCATAAATATCACTTAGGCGCTTTAAGGACAAAATGTCATTTGATTGTGTCTCTGGCTTTCTAGCATCTCTCAAATTCAGAGTCTTGCTGGTTACATGAAATTACATTTGTATTCACATAGTCATGAGATTTCAGAATTCATCATAACCACTGTGATTTAACTGCCAGTGATCCCTGGAACTCCAGAGGGCACAATTCATATTGCATGACCATGAATCCATACCATGAAATTCCATTGTGGATTTCCTATTCTCTTGCTGACTGCTAAGGAGTAAAATGATTTTTGACACGCCTTTTTAAAGCACGTACAGGAACTGGAACATAAAACTACATAATTGAGTCACCTTGCTTAATTTCACTTTGTGAATTATTGGTTTCCTGAGAAGTAGTTTAACAGCTGAACAGAGAAAAATGATTCTCAAATTTAAAGTGTCTCTTTGGGCATTCCTTTTTCATGTAACGATTCTGCTATAGTATATGACAAAATCATCAGTAAACACAGCATTGATTTTAGAGAGCACACTGTCATTACACAGAACACATCATTCCAAAGTAAGAAGATTTCAACATGTTTGATGTATTATCTTGAGTATTTGTGTCTTCCTATTGACTTACTGTAGAACAAAGATATAATAAATTATATTTTCTAACTTTTCAATGTATGTGTGTGTTCTTCACTGCCATTGATTTGTATATAGATCATGATTCTTCCAAGAAAGGACCTCTGTCAAGTTCCTATTTTTTCCTAGATGAGTTCTTCTTGTTGAAAACCTGATGCGTGAAGTGAATAAAGTCTGAATCTTGTATTAAGAGGGGATACTGTTTTCAATTTTGTGTACAATTCCAGTTTTTTGATATTGTGTAGATATTTCTGTCTATAAAAACACAAGTGGTTGAACATGTTAACCCCTTCAGAAATAATATATAATTTCTAGCAGAAATGAGAATGGTTACATTTGTTTCTCAAATTTAACAAAGCATATGTTGATCTTAAGAAAAAATAATCTATATCTAATAGGAAGGTAAAAGGGAAACTTTCTCTTATTTATATAGCTTCCAAATGAATTATCACACTGATAATGTACGCAAACTGGAGCTTGAATAACAATATACATTATGAAAATTTCTCAGTAGAAATTAGGAAATATTTTAGAAAATATTAATTATCCCATGAAAGCTACTCTATCAACAAGTGAAGTAATTTATCTAAAAGCAGTATAAGGTATTTTACTTTAAGAACACACAATATGTAACTCTTCATGCTATACTGTTGGATTCATATGTTGTAAGAAACTTTTCTGCTGCATAATCAAGACTGTGTAACATATGAGGACAGTGGTGTATGGTTAGACTTTAGAGATGATTCCAGGAGTTTGTGCCTGCTGTTGCCTTTCTCACTGCCCATCTGAATAACTCAAAACAGAGATGAGAAAAGTTAATTATATGAGTGACTTTTCAGTGAACAGACAAACTAAACCTAGGTCTCTTAGAGGTCATTCTTTTAGAAAAAGGCATTGTCCTCTGCAAAGTTTTTGGGTCATTAATGATGTAAAAGATGTTTTTTGAAAACAGAGCTTAATAATTTGCAATGGTGATTTAAAAATCTAATTGGATTCTTATCAACTAATTCTCAAAAAGCTAATGTAATGGCTAATTACTGTTATTGGTGACATTTAGACACGTTGAAGTCTAATTTTGCCTTTAAATTAGACAATGTAAGGCTATATTTACAGAAGCTGAGTTATTTAACACTTAGCAGGGTACATCTCTGATAGGATTACATAGACAGCACCCATTAAATTATTAGAGTTAGCCTGTGATTCGCAGTTGGATACAAAATTTGTACAGAAGCATAATCATGATACTTTTAATCATAATAGTAATATGATTACTTTTAATCATATTAAAAGTAGTTGAAAAGCAAATTGCAACCAGTAAGTAACTGAAGAGCAAATTACAACCACTAATGCATTGCACAGAAACATAAAATTGTGAGTTCTTTTATAAGATTCCACGTTGAGAGAAAGGGTATTTTAAATTATAGTCTGAAGTGGCTGTTAATTGTAAAATTCTATTTATCTTTCTTAATAAGCATAAACATTCATATTCTATTATGACCACTGAGTCTTTGATCTCACCTCCTTTCAGGGAAGCCATCCCTCAGGGTGATATTACCTGGATTATAGAGAGGTCCTATTTTTCCTTGATCTTATATTCAAGTCAACAAATATTTCAGTCAGTAGAAAAGAGTCATGGGCAAAGCAGTTAGGAAAAAGTCCGTACAGAAAAAAAGACCCAATACAGTCAAAAATAAAATAAATAAATAAAAATCCTTAAAATATCCTTCACAAAATTCTTGGCCTGATAGAGTTTATATTGATGTAGAGGAGACTCAAGAAATAAATTAAATACATGGGCACTACATGGTAAGTATTACTAAGAATAATACATAAAGAGGGCAATGAATGTTGCAAAATTAAAACAATAATTTTATATAGGGTGTACAGGAGGAAATCTACTGAAAAAGTAGCATTTGAGTAAAGATCAGAGGGCAGTAAAGAGGCAGATGGAAGCACAGTTAGGCTGACAAAACAGCAGTGCAAGGGGCCTCTGATGGCTCTGTGCAAGGAAATAACAAGCAGTGCTATGCGTATGGGCGAGAGCAGTAATCCAGGTGAGACTGCTGACGGTGTTCATAGTAGCAGCAGTGAAGGTGGTAAGAGGGAGTGGGGTTCCAAATGCATTTGAAAGGTAGAGAGAGCCAGGAAGATCGCTGAGAAATAAGATGTGGAACTACAAAGAAAATAAATGCAAAAATAAGTCCAAGACTTTTGATCTGAGGATGTGGGCAAATGGAGTTGCCTCCAGCTGAGGTAAGCTGAGTGTGAGAGAGAGGCCATTGCACTGGGAGACAGAACCCAGTTCGGTGTGTTATCTGCTGGAGAAGGGAATGGCTACCCACCACAGTATTCTAGGGGCTTCCCTGGGGGCTCACACTGTAAAGAATCTGCCTGCAATGCAAGAAACCTGGGTTTGATCCCCGGGTCGGGAAGATACCCTGGAGAAGGGAATGGCTTCTCACTCCAGTATTCTTGCCTGGAACATTCCATGGACAGAGTAACCTAGTGGGCTACAGCCCATGGGATCATAAAAGTGTCAGACATGTCAGTTCAGTTGCTCAGTCATGTCCAACTCTTGGCAACCCCATGGACTGCAGCACGCCAGGTCTCCCTGTCCATCCCCAACTCCCGGAGTTTATTCAAACTCATGTCCACTGAGTCGGTGATGCCATCCAACCATCTCATCCTCTGTTGTCCCCTTCTCCCCCTGCCTTCAAACTTTCCCAGCATCAGGGTCTTTTCAAATAAGTCAGTTCCTCGCATCAGGTGGCCAAAGTGTTGGAGTTTCAGCTTCAACATTAGTCCTTCCAATGAATATTCAGGACTGATCTCCTTTAGAATGGACTGGTTGGATCTCCTTGCAGTCCAAGGGACTCTCAAGAGTCCTCTCCAACACCACAGCTCAAAAGCATCAATTCTTCAGCACTCAGCTTTCTTTATAGTCCAACTCTCACATCCATACATGACTACTGGAAAATATATGTATGCATACAGCTAATTCACTTCACTGTACAGCAGAAACTAACACAAAATTGTAAAGCAATTATGTTTCGATTTAAAAAAGGAGAGGAAAAGGGGAAAAAAGACTACTCATTTATCATGCTATAACTGTTTTGATTATTCTTGTCACATTTTCAAGCACATTTAAACAACAAAAATTATGAAGAAAACACATAATGATTTTCTTATTGGATGCAATTGTGAAACTTTTCTGAAAATAGCATATATTGAAAGTACACTATACAAACAGACATTTTGAATTGTGTGTACTTAGTAACTTTGCAAGTCATGGACGATTCTGTAAAAATGTTGAATAGCTATATTTACTGAATTCCTATTATATATCAAGTGTTTTATATTGATTACCACCAACCCTCACCATGGTTCTGCAATATGGTAACACCCCTCTGTAATATATCACACATGAAGTTCAATGATCTCCCTGCTGCTAAGTCGCTTCAGTCGTGTCTGACTCTGTGCGACCCCATAGACGGCAGCCCACCAGGCTCCCCTGTCCCTGGGATTCTCCAGGCAAGAACACTGGAGTGGGTTGCCATTTCCTTCTCCAATGCATGAAAGGGAAAAAAGTGAAGCCACTCAGTCGTGTCCGACTCTTAGCGACCCCATGGACTGCAGCCCACCAATCTCCTCCGTCCATGGGATTTTCCAGGCAAGAGTACTGGAGTGGGGTGCCATTGCCTTCTCCGTCAATTATCTCCCTAAGTGAATACAAATAGATAAATATTGGACATGAAGAACAAAATCATTCACAGATGTTATGATTACCTACATAGAAAAATCCTAGAAATCAACTGAAAAAAAATTAGAACTAATATAATTGTCAGTATATTTGCCATAAATAATATAAGTGAACATCATCAATAGGCTTCCATTTCCAAAGGAAAGGAAAATCATTTTCAAAAAATAATGTAAAAAACCACAGACTTATCAGTAATAAACTTAATGAAAATTGTGAAAGACTCTTACATATAAATCTATAAATGTTATTGACTAAATAGTAGACCTGAAGAAATGGAACAATAAATTTTTAAAGACAAAACTGCAAGCATACCAGTTACTCTCCTATTCATTTTACATTTAATGTAATGGAAATCAAAATCATACTTTGGTGGGGTGATGGTTTGGGGAGAGAAAAAAGAATCCACAAACAGATTTATGTATATATGACAAACATATGATAAAGATACCAGTTCAAATCACTGGAAAATGGTGGATTTTGCAATAAATTGTATTAGAAAAGCTGGACATCTATTTAATATTCAGAGAACCAAGTAACTAACTCAGAGTCATGTAGCTAGGAAGTAAGTAGACACTAGATTTGAGCTCTAAAATAACATACTCTCAAGACTGTGCTTCTTTACTTCTCAGCCTGCTTTAGATATCTTAAACAATTCTTGCTGAGGTAAAAGGCTCAATTTTACAGATAAGTAAAATGAAACTAGAAGAGTTATAATAAACAACTGCCTCAAAAGTTACCATGCAGTGGTGATGGTGCTTTAACTATATCTTTAATTCCTAGCTTATCCACATTCAAAATTAAATATTTTGCCTCACGTCGAAGTTTGCCATAAAATGTGTTTCTAGCTCTAATTTCCAGATTCTTCCATTAATTCAAACTGCTTTATTATTTTTGAGAATTCCTACTAACACATGCATCCAGTTATGATCAAGATGTAGTGTGTCTTCCCCAAATCTAATATTTAAAAGGCATTTACAGGTGGCTGAATTCACAGACTCTGAGATGTACCTTCCACTCTTTTGAAATATCTCCCCATTCAGATCACTGGGGCACTAAATTTTGCTTCTATAGCTTCAGTCCTTTAATTGAAAACTGTTCTTCACTGTTAAAAAACATTATTTCTGCAAGAATGCAAGCCTAATCAGGAAGAGCCTTCTTGAGGAAGTGACATCAGGGTTTATTTTACTGAAATTCAGGGAGCCATTCCATGGTACGGTATGGCGTGGGTGCTCAGTCATAGCTGACTCTTTGTGACCCCATGGACTATAACCAGGCTCTTCTGTCCATGGAATATTCCAGGCAAGAATACTGGAGCAGACTGCCATTTCCTACTTCAGGGGATCTTCCTGACCCAAGGATAAGAACCGATATCTTTTGTGTCTCCTACATTAGCAGGCAGATTCTTTACTACTGTGCCACCTGAACACTCAGTCATTCCAAGACCCAAAGAAAGAATGCTCAAGAATTTTTTAAATACAAGTATAAAACCCCTATAATTTATAAATAATAAGCTTATTTCATATTTGATAGACCAAAAAGAAAGCTAGTGTAATAGCATGGTAACCAGGTAATTTTGAGTAAAGAGACGTTAACAGAATATGATGTTACCAGTAAAGTAGTCAAGGTCTGGATCATTTGGCACCTAGCTGGATATGGTGACGAGTTTGCAACTCAAATAAAGTCCAGAGGGAAATCAAAGAGGATTCCTGTGAGCCGTATTTAATGGATATAATGACAACGTCATCTCTAACTTCTCCAAAGAGAAGAAGATGCCCTAATGTAGACAGGGTATCTGAAAACCTACTTTAATCTTCATTTTCAAGAAAAAGAGAAGTTCAGATGATTTAGGATCCATGTTCTATTTTTTTTCTAAAATCTTGTAATTTTACCACTAGAGTAATTATGATTCAAAATAAGGTTAACCTGAAGTACAAATATTAAATGAACATAATAAATAAAAAGTCTAACCCATATATCTCTAACATATTTGAAAAGATACACTGGAAGTTATTCATAATAAGTGGCAATGGCTTGATCAATTATTTTATCAGAAAAGGAGTCAATATAAAAGAAAGAGAATTAATTGGCATCAAATTTTTCAAAAGATTGAAATAACACATTCCACTCAAAGTTTCCAAATAAGTCCACTAATTTGTCCTCCAAAGACCTATTGTTTCTGCTTTTATTTTTTATTTTTTTTTCTTTCCCTTTATTTTCTTTTTTTTTTCATTTATTTTTATTAGTTGGAGGCTAATTACGTTACATCATTGCAGTGGTTTTTGTCATACATTGAAATGAATTAGCCATGGATTTACATGTATTCCCCATCCCGGTCCCCCCTCCCACCTCCCTCTCCACCCGATCCCTCTGGGTCTTCCCAGTGCACCAGGCCTGAGCACTTGTCTCATGCACCCAACCTGGGCTGGTGATCTGTTTCACCCTAGATAATATACATGTTTTGATGCTGTTCTCTTGAAACATCCCACCCTCGCCTTCTCCCAGAGTCCACAAGTCTGTTCTATACACCTGAGTCTCTTTTTCTGTTTTGCATATAGGGTTATCGTTACCATCTTTCTAAATTCCATATATATGTGTTAGTATACTGTAATGGTCTTTATCTTTCTGGCTTACTTCTCTCTGTATGGACATGGAAGCAACCTAGATGCCCATCAGCAGACGAATGGATGAGGAAGCTGTGGTACATATACACCATGGAATATTGTTTCTGCTTTTAAAACACTGTAACTTATTAAACTAATTAAGGCTAATAATGACATCTCCACAGAAACATTTTCAACATGTTCCCCTTTTATCACTGGCTATTCTTTGTACCATGGGAAATGTTTTCCATAAACCTCATCTTTGAATTTCCTTAAAAGTAAGTTAATGCCATTCTGAGCATTTTTTATTTCATCTGTATGCATTTAATCCAATTCTTAAAGAAGGAATAAATGTAATAAGCACAATGGTAGAAGTTTAAGAATTATAAAAGTAGTAAAAGCTCTAAGATGTTTTGATAAACATTCTAGCAATGGGTCAAAGTAAGTAAAACCTAATTTTTCTGTCACTTACATAGCACATTAAAAACCTAACTCTTCCTGAAAGATGTGTATCTATATTTAACATGTGTGTATGCACTGTACAATGTTTATGCTAGCTGCAAACACTTCTGTCTTTCACACTGGTTTTTAAAATGCCAAAAATTTTATACTATATCTTAATTATTTTCATGTGTTGATCTGAGATCTTTTATAGGAAAAAATTAAGTACTTCAGAAATGTTTACTGAATTGTATGGAATTTGAATTTAGAATCACACTATCATTTGACATGAAGTAGAATTTAATATCACATAGAGTCTGATGTTAAGCTGTCTTATTTCAGATTCAAATCCAGGGGCTTCAGAGGTATCGATAACTGAGTGATTCTAAGGATTTCATCATGAGAAGGTTCAAACAAAATATGGCCCCTTTACCATGGTCTAAAAGATATTATCATGATGCTCCAGTTTGCAGGTACACTTTCAAGGAATACTTGCACATACACACACATACACACACATAAGGAATACTTTTAATCATCCAAGTCTAAATCTTTGTTCCTGTTGTTTTGTGTACTCAACAGTTAATTTCTAAGGGAAAAGACAGGAGGAGATGGTCATGTAAATTTAGTATTAGAATGAATTCTCAAATAAATACCAATATAATTAAGAAAATCAAACTGTTTTTAAATAAAAAAATAATTTCTAAATAACTGCTAAAAGATTCATTTTGACCTCACATTTGCTAATCACACAAGGTGTTACAGAATACCACCATTTGTTATCTACAAAGCAAAAGAACAAATGAATAAACTGTACCCAGCCATGTGCATAATCCTCCCTCAGTTGATTCTCTCTGCATTGTACCAGAGTGGGACTGTGGCTTTTTCTGCCTCTTCTCTGTAACATATAAAAGGTATTAACTTTAACTTAAAAAAGAAATAATGAAAGAAAAAGCAGCTTCTGTTTGTACATAAACACCAGCCAAGGAGATTCTATACTGCATCCTAGGAGAAACCAGGGAGCCAAAATAATGAGCTTAAAACCTCAGAAATCGGTGTCTATGATTCTATTATTTGAAAGCAGTTACTAAATAATCTCTTACATGATACCAGCATATTTTCCTTTGTAACATGTGCTACTTTGTTTATCCACCCCAGAATTTTGTCTTTATTTTAATTGCTACTAAGCTCTTTGCTTAAGGTTTTATGGCTTCATCCTCTTACACTCCAGATTCTCTTTTTATTTGAGTTTATAGCATGTGGCCACTGAAGTTACATTCACTTTTCCTCTTTCATGTTTAACATCATTGCCTCAAACTTTTCTGAATGCATATGAGGTCATTTATCTCTTCATGTTTCTATTCAGTCTAAGTGCTGAATTTGTGTGTGTGTGTATGTGTGTGTGTGTTTTCTTTTAAAAAAAAGTGTGGCCGCTCCTGTTTTTCTCTAACTCATTAAAATTGTTTCCTTTTCCTGCTGCTTATTTCTTCTTTATTATTGAATAACACAGACATCACCACTAAGCATTGCCTTGAAAGAGATTTACTCACCAATTTACTGTAGCTCAGAAATGTATTTCCAGTTTTTCTATGAAGTCAAATATACATTAATCACCTAAGGTGTCATTGGCAGATGTATTTTGTTACCAATGATGAATGTCAACTGATTTCTAAAATTCTAATGGTGGGAAGAGATACAAAATACATCAGCCACAAGCCACTCTTGATAATTTATGATAAAAAATACAATGTCTATAATAAATAAATTTATTGAAAGAAAAATGTAATTAAGTCAAATATGCATTTTTTTTGTTAGAAGAATTAGGCTATACTTAATCATATACAACTTTCCCCAAAGATATGATACTGATAAAGATCATTTCAAGTTACACTTGCTAACATCTATTTTCTAAACCAGTTTTAATATATTTCACACTATTGGTTTTATTATTTCTTTTATTTTAATTATCAAATTTGCATTATTATTATTTACCTACACTCTTTTGTAGACCATATTCACAGTGCATTAACTTCTGCACTATTTACAATACATTAACTTTTGGCCCTCAAGTGCAAAAAAGTGTCAAATTCTGTCCACTGATCTATGACCAACATGAAAAATCACATTCACAGGTATAAAAAACATTTAATATATTCACAGGTATAAAATATTATCCTACAGGCATAAGGACTAGATAAGTACCTCCCACTGTCACAAATTTCATAATTACAATAATTTATAATTATAGATATTAATTTGTAGTAAATCCACAGATACTTATTGTAGATTTGAAATATGTGGGGGGTTTTAAGTGTTTTATAACACCTATCTCTTTCTTTCCCATTCAAGAAACCATTAGCAGAATTAAAATAAGTTATGGGAATAACCTTGCCTATGCTGTAATTTATTTAAAAAGAGGTAAATCATTAAAAATTAGACTTAAATATTCCTCGTTACATATTACTTGGGATGCATTTCAGAGGTGATCATGATATTAGACCAGGAACTACTAAACTGGGGCTTCATTTCAAACCCAACAATGATCTAAACAGTAACAGTGTTGACAGTCTGGCTATATCAAATAAACCCCTTGTGGTAGGCAAAATAATGACTCCCCAAGATGTTCAAGTCCGAATCTCTGGAATATGTCAATATGTTAAATTTACAGGGCAAAATTTATTTTGCAGATATGATAAAATTCGTGTCCTTGAGATGTGAGATTACATAATGAATTATCTGGATGGGCCCAATGTGATCAAAAGGGTACTGATAAAGAAAAACCGAAGTTCAGTTAGAGGAGATATAAGAAAGGAAACAGAGGCTGGGATGATGAAATGACTGGCTGAGCAACACAAACCAACAAATGTAGACAACCAGAAGAAGTTGGAAAAGACCAAAAGATTCTTTCCTAGAGCTTAAGAAGAAGTGCTTAAGCTTCTTCTGTGCTTAATAAGTGCTGTTGACAACACTTATTTTAGGACAGTGAAACCAACTGTGAACTTCTGACTCCCAGAACTTTAAGGTAATAAAATCTGTGGTTTTAAGCCACTGGGTTTGTGGCAGTTTCTTATGACAGCAATAACAAAAGGCTTTAAACAGCAAAAGCATATTGTGTACCTGTTAGTCGCTCAGTCGTGTCCAAATCTGTGCAACCCCATGGACTGTAGCCCACCAGGCTCCTCTGTCCATGGGATCCTCCAGACAAGAACACTGGAGTGGGCTGCCATTCTCTTCTCTAGGGGAATCTTCCTAACCCAGGGATCGAACCCAGGTCTCCAGCAGATAGATTCTTTACCATCTGAGCCACCAGGGAAACTACAAAGGCATATTAGTATACATCAAATATGTCTCCTGAATCATCTGACTCATTGCCTAAAAATACTTAGTTAATAGTAGTTCAAGTCCAATCCTAATTCAGGAAGGAAGGAAAAAGAAGCAAGACAAGATGAAAAATCTTGGGACAAATAATATATGAATATTTATTTACCATGTATAGATGGAGATTTAACTATTTTCTTTACCAAATCAGAACCATCCATTTGTTTTTTTCTTCCCATTTCCCCCTACCTGCTACATAAAAGGACTCAATGAATAAGTGAAAATTTAGGCAGTTAGAGGAGAAAATGGGTAAGTAAAGAATGTAAATAATTAATATCATTTATTTTAAGAATAAAGCTTATCACAGTCTTAGTTACAGTAACTTTTTGTCTACATAGTGACTTTAACTTAACTATATTTCCATGGGGATTACTACTTCTAAAGAAAACCAAATCTATTAATATTTAACCAAAATGGCCAATTCCAAATTTTTAGATAAAAATCAGTCTCACAGTTCCATTCTTTCATTTTAAAAAAACGATGGATCCAGGATTTCCCTGGTGGTCCAGTAGTTAAAAATTCACTTGCCAATGTGAGGGACATAGGTTCAATCCGTGGCCCGGAAAGATACCTCATGCCACAGAATAACTAAGCTTGCATGCTACAACTACTGAGCCCATGCACTCTATGGCCCGTGCTCTGCAACAAGAGAAGCTATGGCAATGAGAAGTCTGTGCACCTCAATGAAGGAGAAAGTCTGTGCACAGCTATGAAGACCCAGTGTAGCCAAAATCAGTTAATTAAGTTAAAAGTATGGATCCTTCTACTTCAGTTCTAAATTATAAATTCATGATCATTCAGCTGAAACATATGGCAAGAGCATAGAAAGTCCTTCCCAGTTAGTACTATATATAACATAATTTTACACTTACAAATTAATAGATTATATTTCCGTTATAGTTCGCTCCAGGAATTCTTTAAGTGACACACTTTGAAAAGAAAAAAAAATGCTGTTATGCATAATGTTGTATACAGGTTTCACAGCATTCATATAATATAATGCATGTCTTAATAAGCAAATCCATATGTTACATATTAAGGAAAAAAACTGATATTAAATAGAATTAAGTGATTTAAAATATTTTCCAATTGAATTGTCTGAACTGATATAAACATGGCCTACTCCTAGGGAAGGACCTCCTTTCCTTCATCCAATACCACCACACCATCATATTTTTTGATGCAGTACAAAACAAATTACAAAACAATCAGTATACTGGGGATTAAAATACAGCAGCTCCTTTTCTCTTTCTTTTCATTAGTTCATTAGTAGCTGCTGCTGCCTGGTCCCCATTATACAAGGCTGATAGAGGAAAACAGTGATCCTTTCCACATAATATTAGATAAGTACTCAAAAGACATTATAAAATCCTAAGGAAATATTGGAAGACTGAGGCTCTAACCCTATAGATTGGCAGTGAGTTAGATGGAATTTAATATTTAATTTTACATAGTTTTCCTGTAGTTTTCATAACTCATATTTAACATTTGAGAAAGAAATGTAAATGCATGACAGTAGGATGCAGTTTCATTGTTTTAGTAAAACTATTGGGAACTTCCCTGGTGGTTCAGTGGTTAAGAATCTGCCTTACAATGCAAAGGACACAGGTTCAATTCCTGGTTGGGGAACTAAGGTCGAACAACTGAGCCCATGGACTGCAACTACTGAAGCCTGTGTGATCTGGAGCCTGTGTGCTGCAGCTACTGAGCTGATACACTCTGGGGCCCATGCGCCACAAGAGAGCCCACGTGCCACAACTAGTGAACCCAGGCGCCAAAAGTAGAGAGTCTGTAAACTGCAGTGAAAGATCCCACATGATGCATCGAAGATCCCATGTGCCACAACTAAGACCAATGCAGTCAAATATAAAATAAATATAAAAATAAATAAACTATGAGGTCTTAGTACATTATGTTTGTGAATGAGGTGATTACTATATCCTACACACTCCGAAATGCAATAGAAAGTTGAGAATAAGGAATATTTGAGATAAAAGAGAATAAGAGATGGATCTGGCCTTTTTATTTTATAGTCCAGATGGTGAGAAGTCCATGAAGAAAATATATCAATCTAGTTGTTGGACAATGGCACACATTCTCTATGTGAGCAAAACCACTAATTTTTATAGTAAGGTTGAAGAGTATTTCAAAGAAAAGTTGATATTTGAGCTGTACTTTACAAAAGCATAAAAAAAGCGTTCTAGGTATGTCTCATAATATTGCAAAAAATCAACTACTTGCTAAAACTTTAATGATATTAAATTGAAATAACTGATTTAAAATATCTCCGAACAGAATTGACTGAATTGATATAAATACGACCTAGAGCTATCTAAAGGCCTTCTTATCTTCAGCCAATACCACTCATTGTCACATCTTTTTAATGCAGTGCAAAACAAATTACACAGTGGTCAGTATGCTGGAGAATAAAATAGAGTGGCTCTTTTTTCACTAGTTAATAAATTTTAACTTAGTATTAAAATCAACATACTCAGTTTATCTCCAACTGTTTTATTTTTAAAAGCTCAACTGTTTTATGTAAAAAAAATTAAGCATAAGTGTTTAAATTTAATCATAAATAAACATATGTTTAACAAATGTCACCAACTTCACCCAAAATCATTATCCAGCATCTGAAGCAATGTCCTCCTATTTTCCAACATTTAAGTGCAGCTGAATCTCAACTATGTAATAAAACACTATACTTCAGACCTAAGCATACATTCTTTTCATTTCTGTCTAGTTGCTACAGGGCACAGCTATTCATATCTGCAAAGCCTGTTGGATTTACATGTGAGGGGAGAATGGGTGAAATAAAGGTTGCATCACAAGAGAAAGCATGAAGTACAATAGAATAGAACAAGAGGACGATTGTCCGAGGCACCTCCTTCGTACACTGCATGGATTGTGAGTGTCCAGTTCTTTTCCAGATATTTATCAAGGGCAGTTAACTATCATTCTTTTTGCTGTAGAAAATAAATGGATAGGGGTGGGGAAAGATGTCATGAGTAGGGAAGAAAGTTATGTGAGGAATGAAGGGGGAGGACGACGGGAGGGAATAACTTACCAAGGTTCTTTAAAGCATGCAAGTTAATGACCTTGCACATTTTATTCACACTTACACTTTCCAACCTTCAGAGAGACAAGACTTGTGACAATGTCAGAGTCTGAAAAGATTAAAGTAAGATGTCTTTTAAACTCAAAAGTTTTAAAAAGGTAGAAAATAAAATGGAGCAATCTCAGAATCTTTGTAGAGAAAAGGAGAAAATATATATGTGTCTATAATTTAGGTATCAAAATTGCAAATGTTTTACAAAACCATTATATGCATAGGCTACCCACTCTAGTATTCTTGGGCTTCCCTTGTGGCTCAGCTCGTAAAGAATCCACCTGCAATGCAGGAGACCTGGGTTCGATCCCTGGGTTGTAAATATCCCCGAGAAGGAAAAGGCTATCCACTCCAATATTCTGGCCTGGAGAATTCCATGGACTGTATAGTCCATGGGGTTGCAAAGAGTCAGACACGACTGAACGACTTTCACTTCACTTCAGTACACATCCAAATGTGTAAGTGACTATAACCAAGAAATTGAGAATAAATTTAGCTTTTCTGATCAATATATAAGTTAATAAAATTCAACAATAGCTTAGGATATCTTTATAGGAATTCATGGGTGGATACTATCAGGAAAAACATACTAACTGAAGAGATCAATTAGAATCTTATCATTTTAACACATTCAGAAAACTTACATGTTTATATATATATAGTAATATGTGTATACATACTAATGTGTATGAATAAAATTTAGAATCAACATTTGACAGACATTTCATAAACTTATTCCAAATTTACAAACACTTGACCAATAAAATCTTTCCATAAGACATGTCAACGTATTAGATATATTAAAACAGAGATAAAAATTTTAAGTTGTTTTTAACTAAGTATATGAGGACAAATCACAACTTTTTATATTTAAGAAAATGTTAAAACTAGATATACTCACTTGGTTCTCAAAAATACATAATTATTAATAGAAAAATTTAGTTCTCCATTATACTTCTAACAGAACAAATTCAGATTCTAGAATGAGATAAGACTATACAAATTCTAGCTCTGACATTTTCTAGTTGTGTAACTTGGGGCAAATCACTTAACTCATCAGAGTTAAGAGAGTTTAGCTAAAAAACAAGAATGATATATACCCACCTACATGACTGTGTGAGGATTATGTAATTGTATAACAGCTATAACTCTATGGTGACTAGTTCCTACATCTTTCACTCACTCCCTCCCTCATACAGACTCAACTCATGAAAATCTGTTTTGAAAAGAAAGAATCAAACTCATAACTTCCCAATTAAGGCCTTTGGGACAACAGAGATGTGCAAAGAATCTCAGTAGAAGATAACAGTTCAAATAAACTTTGCAAACTTCTTCTGCCCCCAATAGTTGATAAATATTTTTTAAAGGCCCACATGGCTATATCTACCAATTTTACTTACTGATAGAGCAAGCAAAACAATTTTCAAAAGCAGATAACATATGATTAATGTTCAGTTTTTTCAGTAAGATCATTATTTAAAGATGTTTATTTCATTAGAGGATTTCCAAGTGGCACAGTGGTGAAGAATCTGATTGATATCCACCAATTGATATTAGCCTAATTTCTTTTGTTTCTGTGAGATTTGTAAGGACTTTGCCATTTCTTCATATAACAAACTTGGTATGATTTCAATATTTCCATATGATTACTGTTACCAGGGTTTTTTGTTGTTTTTGTTATTTCAAAATTTTTTCAATGCTTTTATCTATCAGATAAATGGATTCAAATATTACAGAAAGATCAGGAATGAGAATGAGGACTAATAGACTATTCATTTTTAGGATATGTAAACCTAATTTTTCAATATTCAGACATGTCTGAAACAGAGACAGAGTATTTGAAAAAATATTTTCTGTCTTCTTTCCAAAATCATGAATTGCAAAGATTCTATATGTCACAGATATAACTCTATTTCTTAATTTCTATAACTTACTACAGTAAGGCACTAGAAAATTGACAATTTCTCTTTTTTTCCACTGAGAAGACAGATTAATTTAAGATGATTTCTCTTTCACACAACCCAAAACATGCTGTCAGACTGAAAGACTCACTGACTGCTTAGCATGAAAATGCCAATTTGAAAAGCTAGCTATTATCCAAGAAGGCTGCCCATACTGGTATCTTATAGAAAAGACTACTTGTGCATAAACTATACACATTGTTAGAATCTGTATAAAAGAAAAACTTTTGATGTGTGAGCTCCTTTAGAAAGGTGAAAATTGTTTTCACAACAAATAATATTTTATCTTTTTAAATAGCTTAATAATTCCCATGAATCTAAGAACTCGTTCCTTACTCAAAACTTTTAACTTCTGGTAGATAGAATCTATTAACTTTATATTTCTTCAAGCATCAGCTGCAGGACCAAAACATCAAACAGGAGTGATGTAATAAGTACTATGAAAGAGCTCACTAACGATTCTGTGAAAACTTAGTACATCATTTTTAATTCTAAGGTCTGTTTCCATGTCAACAAGTGAAGCAACTGAACTTAGAATTGTAGAATCAAAAAAGATCTTAACAAAAATTGAGTTTTTCTCTTTTTCCTTTATTTTTTAAATTGAAGGAAAACTGGTTTACAGAATTTTGTTGTTTTCTGTCAAATATCAACATGAATCAGCCATAGGTATACATATATTCCCTCCCTCTAGAACCTCCTCCCATTATATAACATGTCAGGGAAAACAAAAAAAATTACCATCATCTCAGAACTTATTTTAGAGAGAATAATATGTGGTACACATTCTAAAACAAAATGCCTAGTGCCAGTGTTAAGACACTAAGAAATAATCTTAATTTAGCAAGGCATATTTGATCCAAGTTATGAAAAATTCTTGATCCTCCTTCCTTCGGAATTTAACCATAACTTTATACCCTGCTGCCATATTTGACATTGAAGACCTAACTTTATTCATGAAAATGTAAGGAACTATTTTCACATGATGTTAATTTCTCATTTTTCTCCCATCTCTGACAATCTGATCACTTTCAAGGGCTTATTGTCCAACACCCTGTGTGTTTCCCTGGATGTGTAGCTTCAATCACCCATTAGACATCCTTCCCTTCTCTCATTAGGTGATATATCATGTATTCTCTTGGTTTTAATTATCACCCATGTCCTGATGATTTCCAAATCTTTATCTTGGGCTCTGATCTTTCCCCTACATTATAGACTCATGTGCCTAGCTGCTTAACCACATGAATATCCCCAGGCATCTCAAACTCAAAATGTTAAATTTCTATCATCTTCTTAACCCTGCACTACCTCCCACTCTGGCCATCCCTACAGAAGGTATCAGTCTCTAGCTCTGAGACATCCAAAGAACTTTCCGTAATGATGAAAATGTCTTGTATCTGCACTCTCAATATCACAAGAGCTACTAGCTACTAGCTACTAGCCACATATCCTGCTGACCATTAGAAATGAAGCAAGAGAGGAAATGAATGAGAAAGTGACTGTTTCATTCTGGCATTTTAAATTTCTTCCCCTGAAAGAAAAAAGGTACCAGTGTGTATAAAATTCCTGCTGGTTTCCATTACCAAAGTTAGCAGAGAAGGAAAAAGACTGTGGGTAAAACATAAAACCATAGTGAAGAGAAAATTCTAAACCTCAAAGGCCATGTTTTTTAAAACTTCATTGGAGAGAGAAATGAATGAAAAAAGTGCAAATTTTAGAAATGTTAGTTACAAAGCAACAGAGAATAACAGTTTTGTTTTTACTTGTAAAAATAAAAGAACCAAAAAAGAATATATTGTTAAAAGTATAACACCTATTCATTTATTTATTTGACAGATATTTATTGAGTGCTTAAGGCACTCAATATTTAAGGCACCATACTAGGTTCTGGGAGTATGTACTTGTATGGTCAGTCTCTATGTCATGTCCGACTCTTCGCGAACCCATGGACCATAGCCCTCCAGTCTGCTCTGTCCATGACATTCCCAGACAAGAATACTGGAGTGGGTTGCCACTTCCTTCTCCAAGGGACCTTCCTGACCCAGGGATCAAACCCATATCTCCTCATTGGTAGATGAATTATTTTCAACTGAGTCACCAGGGAAGCTTAGGTTCTGGATACTATGCAAGAAAGAAAAACAGACATCATCCTTGCCCTCATGAATCTTCAATACAGTGGCTTTTCTCCCAAGTTGTTTTTTCTTTTTGGGTAAAAATTCAAGCTTATTTTACCCTTGAAGGAGAACTGAGAAAATAGAATCAGGGAAAAATAAGTACAAATATTTTTCTCTTGAGGAAACAGTGCTAGTTAAAGTAAACTGTAGTGTACACTTTCTTTAGAGCATACACTCTTTGTTTAGAGTAAACACTAATCTTTAGAGTTTTGTTCTTATTAAATCTGATACGTTTTCTAGCAACCCTTTGAAACGAAAGAAAATGTAATTTCAAGAAAGTTTCAAAATATTTCTCCTAACATAAGATGAAATTGGTATAAAGAATAATAATGAGATATACATTCACAATAACCTCTATATATTTAGTCTTTAAATAACTACAAAAAAAAAACCATCTGTATCACAGTTGTTAGAAAATATGGCATGCCTTAAATAAGTATAAAGTATTTTTGAAGTACAAATACTGATGGGATAAATAGGGTATAAGATTAACTGACAGGTAGAAGAAACAGAAATCTGTAAGAGCTGATTAATCATTACAGAATTATATTCTCTACTGATTGTTCTTAAGTATAAAAAGACTGTGTCTGCTGTTTATAAATACCACAGTGCTTCTTTCATTAGTTATCTTCTTCTATTAAAAAAAATAAAAAACAATACTGAGGTGATTAATTGTGAAGGTTAAGAAACAAATATTCTGTTAGGAGTTTTAAAATGCAGAACTAACTCAAAATTAAAACAACAATAAAGGTATAGCTATTTATACTTAAAGAATTCAACTTTTACAGGATTTTTAGGACAAAAAATGTGTTTTTTCACTTTATGTCAAAGCATTGAAAAAATATACATAGTGACAAAACGAAAAGATAATCATTGGCAGTGTATTCTACAAGGCTATCAGAAAGTACCTGTAAACTCTACTTTCCCTTTTAACTAGAAAACAAAATCAATTATAATGGCATTTATTTTTTGGAACTAAATGTTCCTTATTTTACATATTCTACTGTACATGCCTTAAGATTTTATTATAACTGTGCCCCAAAATCTATTTAGTTCAGCTCATCACAGAATTCAGTTCTTACAGGCATGCCAAAGAAATTTTCATAGAAATGTGTAATGATCTTCATTATACCAACTTCAAAGGGTAGGGTTACCTTAAAATAGCATAGTACACTATCCTTTAATGATCCTTCAGAGAGTAAATATTTTTAAATGTGTGTATAAATAATTATTAAAACTATTAACTGTTTTAAATTAATAGAGACAGATGGTGTCTTTACTTTTTGGCTCCAAATATATTTGAATTTATTTTAAAATCATAAAACATGAATAATCCAAACAAAATTCTAAAATTAAAATTTTAGAGTCCTCCAATCAAATGACATTTCTGGACATGAATGTTTGGTGGTTTCATCTTTATTTACCCAGCCTTGTTCACTGTCCTTTAAATCACTTCAACTCCTCCTTTCTGGACCATTACAAGCTTTGTTAAATCTTTCTTGATATGTTACCACACAGGGTATCTCTCAGAAATGGATACCCCAAGCTTTAGACCAAGGTGATGATGAGTTTTACTTACTTTTAACATCTTTCTTCATGATTTTCCTTTGATATCTCTAGAATTAATACTGTTAAATCACTACCTATCAGCCTTTGGTATAATATGACTTAATTATCTCTAAATCTTTTAATACCACATTAAACTTTTTTCAATTAGCTCAAACAGTTTTTCCCTTGAAACATTTTTTTTTGGTCCAGAAATATTTGAAATGATGAAAGTTTTGAGCCTGAAGATGATTTTAAAAATAGAATATTGGCAAGATCAATTTTTCCATAGAGCACTCTAGGAATCACTGAGTTTTTTTAAATCATTCAGGTTTGTAATAACATTATTATTTATTATATACAAAGTATTCACTACATAATTACCTTTTATTTTATACCATAAAGTAATGGGAACTAATCATGAATTGTTCTTCTTATTTTGGCTCCCAAAGCCATTTATTTAATAATTTATTTCAACAAATATTACTGGATTCCTACCAGGTATTGAGAATTGTGGTGTTGGAGAAGACTCTTGAGAGTCCCTTGGACAGCAAGGAGATCAAATCAGTCAATCCTAAAGGAAATCAACCCTGAATATCCATTGGAAGGACTGATGTTGAAGCTGAAGCTCCAATACTTTGGCCACCTGATGAGTAGAACTGACTCATTGGAAAAGACCCTGATGCTGGGAAAGATTGAGGGCAGGAGAAGAAGGGGGCGACAGAAGATAAGGTTGGATGGCATCCCTGGCTCAGTGGACATGAGTTTGAGCAAGCTCTGCGACACAGTGAAGGACAGGGAAGCCTGGTACGCTGCAGTTCATGGGTTGCAAAGAGTCGGGCATGACTGAGCAACTTAAGAACAGCTACTATGTGCTGCATACACTGTCGTGTGCTGAGCATATAAGATAAGGCAGAAACATTCAGAAAGCAAAAGAGTGTGAGCAAGAGAGAAAGGTTACAACAAGTAAGTGTGATACTATAATAGCTTTTAAAAGTAGCATTCAATGGCTGCAAAATTCATTTACTTCTGGGAATGGGGAATCAGGAAAAGTGAATGATACGCACTGTATATTTAGCTGGGTTTTGAGATGTATGCAACATCTGAACAAAACACCTGGTGAAGAGAGGTGGAGCAAGAGGAAGAGCAATGAGGGTATACAGTTGAGAAAGTATAATTTAGAAATTCTATGACAGATGAAATTTGTTGAAGAAAACTGAATAACCCAGCAGGCACATAATATAGGAATCAAATATGGATAAAGAGGACGATGAATCTCTAAAAAGCAAAAATACAGACAGGCTGTGAAGGACTTTCTAGGTTGTCCTCAGAAGTTTGTATTTGATTCCTATCCAGACAGTGGAAGATTTTAGTACAAGAGTCCACATTCAGGTCTTCAATGGGAAAGTCACTTAAACACAGTGCAAAACAGGCTTCAGGGCAGAGGCTGGAAGGATCCAGTTTGGAATCAAAGGACTATCACAATATTTCCAGATAGCAACTGCTGAGAAAATAAGAGGGAGGGAAGCAATTGAACGGAGGAGAAAAAAATATAGAAACAAAATTACTAAACTTGAAGACAAGGAGGAGGCATGAAAAATCAAATATGATTCAAAGCTTCCCAGTTTAAGTAACAGATAACTGAAACAGGAAAAAAAGGAAAAAATTTCATGAGTGTCTTAAAGAGAGAACATATGCTATTCATCTTTAGATCTGCTGTGTAACACAGGCATATTACAGACATTTAAATGGCTGCAAACTAATAAGTTACATTCATTTTTGCAGTTAGTCACTTACTACAATCTCCATATTTTCACCCATAAATCTGCTTTTCTAGATGACCAAAGTATCGAGACTGGTAAGTTTGAACAGGATGAAGTTTGGTACCATATATCGGAATGGTTTGGGGTCATAAATCAAAATGCCTTGATCTTCATATATAAGGACATCATTAGCTCATGTTCTTTGAGTTAACTTTTTCTTGAATGGTACTAGATTTGCACAAAATATTTCCATAGTCTCACTTTCAGGCAGTTCTTTCCAAATAATATACAACTTAAGTTAGCTAAGGGAAGTCACGGTGACAATCTTTGGTATTAAAACATATATATGTTTAAATATACATGTGTATATAACTGGGCCATATACTAATCACATTATTGACTTTCTTTGTTATGAACAGTAAATTTATTTCATCTGTCATAGAATTTCTAAATTATTTTTAGGTATTAAACTTTATACATGAATAGGTTTATTTGATAGGGAAAAAAAACAAAAGATCCAAAATATTATTCTGCATTAAAATTCTCATATGTGGTAAAATCATATGATATCCCAATACTGACAACATAAGAGGCACAAACTAATTATTTCGTGCGTGTTCCCAGCCAGTCTCATGCAGTCAGCTACAGGACTCAGTTCAAAAGGTGATTAATTGGTCCCTGTTTCATACTGCAGAATTACCAGCCCATCTATGATACATGCAAAGACATTGAGAAATTTTAAATTTAAGCTTAATCAAATTCTCTAGATATTAAACATAGAGAAACAAGGAGAAGGTTAATTGCCATTGAAACCTTCACTGAGGTAGAACAATTTCCTATTGGCTTTTATCCAATGATATACTCTGTACACAATACCTGTCGATCAGCAGTCAGCACCTCTGGAGGTGGAATATAGAAACTGCCTCCTCTACTTAACTAGTTGGAGTGATTTGACAAGGATTAGTTATGCATGAGAGGGTATCAGTAACCCCAGGAAGTCTCAAAATAATGACTCTCCTTCTTATCCTGCAATCCAATCATCTTAGCTAGGAATGATTGAAATGTTTAATTATTACATGGAAATCAAGGAGGCTATTTTGTTTTACTTTTTCCACAATTGTCTCACATTTTTAAGTAGATTTTTTAGCAACCTCCAAAAACACTGATATATTTCTACATCTAGATAGATAAATGTATTATATTGAAATTTCTCTTTCTCTTTTTAGGAGTAAGAGAATATGTTCAAACAAAGTTCCTTTCCAGTAGAATCATTTTGCAGTCATTTTAGGATTGTTGCTGTTGTTCTATATATTGATAAACAGGTAACAACAGTTGTTTTTTTTTTTTTCATGGCATTTCTGAGATTAATATTTTTATAATTCAGCATGGTAGTTATCAGTTTAGCAGCCTGAGAATCACTTGGGGAATTCACCTTTCTAAAATCATTTTCACATTTTAAGGCTCACATATACTTTCAAGGAGTTCTACTTGTAAAAACACCCATTCCTGTCAAGTAGAGATTCAAACTGACCTAGAAATACACAATACATTTTAGGCAACTATGTCAGTTTCCTAGAAGGACATTTTGAGTCCTTCCAAATCATGTTTTAGTAACCTTTAGAATTTTAAATGTTTCTTTCTTCTCAAAACAAGCAGTGGTCAATCAAAAACTATTTTTGCAAACAGCAATGATGTTTTACACATAGTAGGCAGTCACAATGGGCTTCCCTGGTGGCTCAGATGGTGAAGAATCCCTGGGTTGGAAAGACCCCTCCGGGGAGGGCATGGCAACTCACTCCAGAATTCTTGCCTGGAGAATCCTCATGGACAGAGAAGCTTGGCATGAAAAGAGTTGGACATGACTGAGTGATTAAGCACAGGAAGTCAAAATATTTGTTTAAATTAATTAGTAAAAGTTCACTGAAGTACTGAAAAAGGGCAACATGGGGCTAAGAAAAAATATTAGAAAGCAACATTTAAATGAATGCAAATTGAGAAGCAGCAGACTACTGGAAATATTAACAATTTAAAAATGTCAACCAAACCAGGTTCTCATCTAATCTTGCCACCACTTAGCTCTGTGATAAGTCACATGCTTAAATGTAAAAGTGAAGCAAACAGTATTATAATGTCAAAGAATGAAAACAGGGAGGCTAGGAAATAAGATGTCTTGGTTCACAGTCCAGCATTTATATTAACCTCTCCGGGCTTGTTTTCTCATTTTAAAGTGGGAGAATTGAACTAGATGACCCTCTTACTTCCTTTTCATCCCTAGAACATAATAATTTCATGAAGAGGACCACAAGTAATGGCATGATCAAAATTGCTAAGGTTAATCCCTGAAAACTTCCTAAGATTGGTTTTAATTGAAATTTTCTGGAAAAGGCTAATATGAATAAGCTAACAGGGAAAATATACAGTAATAGTCACAGTTCACCTATTGGTTGAATGAATGAAGAAGTAGAAATAGAATATAATTAGTTATATTTTATGTCTCTTTTTAATTTATAAAGTGTTTTCCCACAAATTATGCATGAACATTAGCTTATGAAGATAAGAAAACTTCACTTAGGTCCTTTCTTATAAATGCATCCTAAAAACAAGCCTTTGAAAAACTTACCGGGATCTTTTTACCCAGGATCATGAAAACATTTAAAAGTCAAAGCCATATATCAAAGTTAATCACTTGAGGTCTAGCCCATATTCCAGTCTTACCCATAACTATCTGACTTAATCAGAGTCTTTTTATCACTTCCTATTTTCCTGCATCTCCAGGCTTCATAACTACAATATTAAATACATTTTGTGCTTTTTACCACTTGTACTTCAATTAGTATTCTTTATGTGTGTCAAACACAAACTTTTTATCACTCTCTTTTTTCTACTACATTTTCTTTTCTAGCCTAGCTTGCCACAATCACTCTTTGCTTGTATTTTAAATTCCATATCTCATTTAAGAGTGATACAATAATGTTAACATTAAATCTAAAATGGAGACTGGACTTGAGAATACACCGAGCAGACAAAACCACTTAAGCCACGTAAGCAAAACTGATTTTAGCTTATTTCATGAACATAAGTGAAACTTTACTTAGGTTATTTCTTGTAAATGCAAATGTAAATTCTCAGACAATCATAAAAGAAACAAGTCATCTTCCTAAAACTGATAATTACATTTAACCAATCCCCTGATCTCTGGAAATCCCCATCATAACAACCAATCACTGCAAAGGTTAACAACTTCCTCATTTCACTTTATAAGCTATTGTGTAAAACTTCACAAGCCTATGATTTACATTAGTTTTTGTTTTTGAAAGCTTCCAATTTGCAAACTGTTCTTAAATGCAGAGTAAACTTTTACTATAAACTTACAATAAATACTATTTATTGATTTGGTGTTTTTAATTTTGCTACTTCTTGAGTTCTGACAATAGATAGTAAATTCAGCTTAATACTATTAACATATTCAACCAACCAAGGGCAAAGAAATCATAACTAAAACTTTTAAGTGCGATTAGGTATAAGAACCAGACTTACCAACTTCTACAGACCCTAAAGGTACTTAAAACATCCTAAGAATTCCTGTCTTTATTATTTTTTAAATAAAACATTTTATAACAATATTAAAGAAACTACTATAGAATTCTAGAAGTTTAAAAATATTACATTTTCTACAATAGTGATTTTGTTGTTCTTTGAAACTTCATACTATTTTATCAGCATTAGATAATAGATTGCTTTTTTTGAAGGCAGGACTGAAAACTATCAGTTAAAAAGGGAGTTAAAAACATCTAACATAACTTAAAATTCAATGTAACCATTTAAACATTATAGAGTCCTTAAAATCTTGCCATATTACCAATGTTTAAAAAACTGATCAATGGTTACAACTGATTCTTCTTAGGAAAACAATTAGTTTCTCTCCATTACATCAGTAGGTCAATGCTGATTTGTAGATTACCAAAGGAATCACTTATTTTTCCAAAATATTAACTGTTTCAATAGTGAACTTAAAAAAAAAAAAAAGATGGAATCTCCATACCCTTCCTCATAGTGGCTTTATCAATTTATATTCCCACCAACAGTGCAAGAGTTTCCTTTCCTCCACACTCCCTCTAGCTTTTACTGTTGTAGATTTTTTGATGAGGGCCATTCTGTCTGGTATGAGGAGACTGGGATGGACATGTGTAAAACAGCTAGCTGGAGAGAATAGGGAGCTCAATTTCAGTCCAGGGAGCTCAGCTTGGTGCTCTGCGGTAACCTAGATGGATGGGAAGGAGGGGAGTAGGTGGGAGGAAGGCCCAGAGTGAGGGGACACATGTATACACATAGCTTATTCACTCTGCTGTACAGCAGAAACCGACACAACAGTATAAAGCAAATATTCTTCAATTAAAAAAAAAAAAGATGGATCAAAAAACCCAAACATCCAATAAATAGTATTCTTCATATCATTCAATTAATTAAGGAAGAAGTTTTTAAAGTCTACATATGAACAACTAATACTTTCACTTTTGAATTGTTCATATAATAATGGCATTTTTCAACTAATAACATCATAGTGTTCTAACTACTATAATTAGCATCATCTTACTATTTATAGATGCAGCATAAAATAATGCTCTGAATATTTAGGGTCAAAAGTACATTGGTTTCCAAAATGAAACCATTGTGCATGTTTTGCATATGAATATCACTCAAAATAGTAAGATTTCTGAGAATTAGGCACTTGGAAACACTTGGGGACAATAATCAAATAGAGTTATATTCTTTTGGGTTTCCCTGGTGGCTCAGATGGTAAAGAATCTGCCAGCAATGCACGAGACCTAGGTTCAATCCCTGGGTTGGGAAGATAGCCTAGAGAAGGAAATGGCAACCCACTCTAGTATTACTGCCTGGAGAATCCCATGGATAGAGTCTTGTGGACTACAATCCATGGGATCACAAAGAGTTGGACAGGACTGAGCAACTCTCACTTTTTTACATGGTAAACTTTCATTCAATGTTTGCCCCTATGACTTCACTACATATATATTACTGCCGCTTTTTGACTGCAACTTCTACTTCAAAGCAAAAGGACTGTTACTTGTTAGTTGCAGTTTTTTGTTGTTGTTTAGACGCTAAGTGATATCCAACTCTTTTGTGATCCTACGGATTGTAGCCTGCCAGGCTACTCTGTCCATAGGATTTCCCAGGCAAGAATACTGAAGTGGATTGTCATTTCCTTCTCCAGGGGACCTTCCCAACCCAGGGATCGAACCAAACCTGGGTCTCTTGTGTCTCCTGATTGGCAGGCAGATTCTTTACCACTGACCCACCAGGGAAGCCCAATGGCAGTTCTAAAGAGATGTTCATGTGTCTTGGTTTTCAACTATGCTTAGCACTACAAAAAGTTTTTCACTTTCTCATTTCCCAGGTTACTGCTTTCCAAAGACAATCTTGCAAAGGTAAATACCTTGCAGATTTGTTAATGGTATCAATGTTTTTAAAGTTTTGGGAAAATACTATCTCAAATTCAAGATCAATGTATTCATTTGCATATTCCTGTTTTTAACAAATATACATGCATTCAGATTCTCAATGTCTTCCATAACATAGTCTCACCATAGATACTCAACTGTTTTCTTTCAACCTTTCTAATCCTACAGTGAACTAGTTTTAAGGTTTGGGGCACATCTTATGTTTATTCTTGTTTCTAATATATTCTCTATGTTCTTCTTTCTGGATGGAACACCAGCTTTCTTTAACTCTACTTATTTCAATACAGTAACCTTAGGTTAAGCCAAACTGAATTTTAGAAGACTGTAGTTCATACTGATCCTGGCATTCTCTGCACATATAGTCTGCAATACCACATATATTTACAATAAACTGTTTTTTGTTTTAGGTATGTTTGTCATACCTCTACAAGTAGATTGTAAATTTCTTGTGAGTAGAGTTTAAGGCTATCATTGTAAGATTTGTTGTTACCTGCTCCAGGCCAAGATATGTATGTATGTGTGTTAGTCACTCAGTTATGTCTGATTCTTTGCTACCCCATGGACTGTAGCCCACCAGGCTTATCAGTTCAGTTCTAAATCCTTATACTGTTTCAATGAAAGCAAAAATTATTTTCTGGCACATTCAACCAGGGTATGGGGCCAGATTCTCTGTGCTTCACCCAAGTCATAGGCTCATCATCACTAACTCCACTGTAGATGAATATCTGTCTTATCTGGGGGAACTATTTTCTACTTATTCCAACTATGTGATTCAAGTAAGGGTTGCTTATCACAGTTCTAAATCCTCCTAACAATAGGCTTTAAAAATAATGAGACCTGAGCCAATCAGAGACATTTCCTGGAGATTTTCCAACTGGTATTGAGAAAAAGAAAGAAATCTGAAAAAAAAAAAAAAAGAGAGAGAGAGAGAAATCTGAATGGCAAAGTTTAGAAGATATAGGACTGAAAGCTGGTGGAAATTATGATTTCACTCTATAGAGAAAGTTAATCTGGGAGACTAAGACTATCAGGAATGAGAAAGACAGACAGATCAAAAGTTAGAAGAGTGGTTTGTAGCAATAATCTAGTTTTAGATTCGTTTATCTCTGAGGCCCAAATATGCCCTTGCTCTTCCAGTAGATGAGTAACTGGAACCCTCTGTGGACACACATCCAAAGGTTAACAATCTGGGAGAAGAGAATATAGATTATTTTAATGTCTTTCTCTTTTAAGAACTACATGTTCTAAATTTAGGTCAAGGAACACATATCACTTTGGTAAAAAGCAGCAGTTACAAATAAAAGCTCTTTTTTTGTTGTTTTTTTTTTTCTTTAGCCACACCTTACTGCATGAGGAACTTCAGAGTCTTAATCTTAAACTCAGAGTCTTAATCACTGAATCACCAGGGACACCCCATTCATTTCACATGTAAATGATGGTACTATTCATAAACAAAATAGTATAATAGATTAGATTATCGACTCTCTCATGTAAGTAATCTGGATAGTTTATATAGAAAGATGAGAAATTCTCTGCTTGGCCTAGACCAAGAGTAACTTCACTATTCATGTGAATGTCAGGTAAGATTAGAGTGATAACATGAGCAAGAATGAGAGCAGTTTACCTTCAAGGTAAACTTCTGATGCAACATTTTGACTGGAGACATAGTTCACAAAGAAAGATAACTAAAATGGTGCCTCTACCTCTAAAATTCATCTTCTACTTGAATCAAATTTAGTATCTGACATTTACAAATTTAAGAAATTTTCCAAGCAGTTTCAAGAAATGTACTTTTAAGAAACAGTATCGTTTCAGTCTATATTCTTTAATACAATTCTAACAAAAAGACTTTTACACAGTCACCAACTTTAGTCTTCAGGTATCAGGTTTCGTCAATTCAAGAAACAGCTACCTATAAGTGACTATGTACATTTTAGATTCAGTTTCTTATTTCCAAACTATAGATAAAATCACATCATATAATCACTCATTATTACAGATTTTTGTACATGGCACAGTTCAGTTCAGTTTAGTCGCTCAGTTGTGTCCAACTCTTTGAGACCCCATGAACCTCAGCACTCCAGGCCTCCCTGTCCATCACCAACACCCAAAGTCTACCCAAACCCATGTCCACTGAGTCGGTGATGCCATCCAACCATCTTATCCTCTGTCATCCCCTTCTCCTCCTGCCCTCAATCTTTCCCAGCATCAGGGTCTTTTCAAATGAGTCAGCTCTTTGCATCAGGTGGCCAAAGTATTGGAGTTTCAGCTTCAACATAAGTCCTTTCAATGAACACCCAGGACTGATCTATTATGCTACCTTAAATTTAAGTACCAAAGGTGAGAATATATTTTAAACCTGAAAATCTGTAAACAGAGATTGGCTCTCTACTCCTCTGGTTAAAAAAGAACTTTTATTATTTACCAATACACTTAGTAAATACATAGAATTGGGCATTAATATTTTATTAACTTGACTACAAAAAGAAAAATAAGCTAATATTTAATATTACCATAGGGTTAAAGTAGGTAAACTTGATATAGTCATATTAAACAGATGATTTTAAATAACTCACATTCCAGTTTCATACTGTTGACATAAGATTGCATCTTATAGTTCTGAAGAAATTCCTGATTAATATAGAAATATAACAATCAATTACAATTACAAATTTGTCTGAAATACTCTTGCTATTATTACTACCACTAGTACAACATCAACATCTCTGCAACACTGAAACCAGTGTGAAGTCATCCAATGCTACAATTTTGCTTCACAGAGCAGTCTATTCTCTCCTCTACAAAGAAATAACCGAACTATTTCAGTGGAAAAGAACATTTTTTCACTTTTTTGAGGCATAAGTGACAAATATAATTAAAAAGTATTTAAAGTATACATCATGGTTATTAGATATATGAATACAGTATGAAAAGATTCACAGTATCTAGTTAATTAACACTTTCATCACTTCACCTATATTTAAAAAAATTTGTTAAGAACATTTAAGTTCCATTCCCTTTGCAAATTTTATACAGTATTATCAACTATAGTTACCATGTTGCATTAGAGCCTCAGACTTTAGCTTGTAGCTGAAAGTTTGTCCTCTTTGACCAGCCTCTCCCCAGCTCTTGGCAACATAGTTTTCTAGTCTCTAATTCTTTGAATTTGACTTTTCTGCTTTTTTTTTTTTCCAACTTTTCTTTAAGATTCCAAAGATAAGTAACATTACACAGAATTTGTCCTTCTCTGCCTGGCTTATTTCACTTAGCATCAAGTGCTAAGTGCTCCCTCAAGGTCTATCAATGTTTTCACAAATGGCAGGATTTCCTTCTTTCTCATAAGAGATTACTATTCCATTGTGTCTATTGGTGTATATTTGGTGTGTGTGTGTGTGTGTGTGTGTGTGTGTGTGTGTGTGTGTGTGGTATGTAAGTGTATGAAAGTGAAGTGAAAGTGTTAGCTGCTCAGCCATGTCCAATTCTTTGTGACCTCATGAACTGTGGCCCACCAGACTCCTCCGTCCATGGAATTCTCCAAGCAAGAATACTGGAGTGGGTTGCCATTTCCTCCCTGCAGGGGATCTTCCCTGACCTAGGGATGGAACCTAGGTTTCCTGCATTGCATGTAGATTCTTTACCATCTGAGCCATCATGGAAGCCCTGTGTGTGTGTGTGTGTGTGTGTGTGTGTGTATGTGTGTGTGTGTGTGTGTGTATATATATATATATAGCACAAGAATCCAAATATTTCTTTGCTGCTATTCTGTTTCATTTCTTTTGAATATGAGGACCAGATTGCTTTAAAAAACTGTTCAGTTCAGTTCAGTTCAGTCGCTCAGTCATGTCCAACTCTTTGCGACCCCATGAATTGCAGCACGCCAGGCCTCCCTGTCTATCACCAATTCCCAGAGTCCACCGAAACCCATGTCCATCGAGTTGGTGATGCCATCCAGCCATCTCATCCTCTGTCGTCGCCTTCTCCTCCTGCCCCCAATCCCTTCTAGCATCAGAGTCTTTTCCAATGAGTCAACTCTTCACATGAGGTGGCCAAAGTATTGGAGTTTCAGCTTCAACTCAGTCCTTCCAATGAACACCCAGGACCGATCTCCTTTAGGATGGACTGGTTGGATTTCCTTGCAGTCCAATGGACTCTCAAAAGTCTTCTCCAACACCACAGTTCAAAAGCATCAATTCTTTGGCAGTCAGCTTTCTTCATAGTCCAACTCTCACATCCATACATGACCACTGGAAAAACCATAGCCTTGACTAGAAGGACAAGTTGGCAAAGTAATGTCTCTGCTTTTTAATGTGCTATATAGATCGGTCAAAACTTTCCTTCCAAGGAGTAAGCGTCTTTTAATTTCATGGCTGCAATCACCATCTGTGGTGATTTTGGAGCCCAAAAACATAAAGTCTGACATTGTTTCCACTGTTTCCCCATCTATTTCCCATGAAGTGATGGGACCAGATGCCAAGATCTTAGTTTTCTGAATGTTGAGCTTTAAGCTAACTTTTTCACTTTCATCAAGAGGCTTTTTAGTTCTTCTTCACTTTCTGCCGTAACGGTGGTATCATCTGCACATCTGAGGTTATTGATATTTCTCCCGGCAATCTTGATGCCAGCTTGTGCTTCATCCAGCCCAGTGTTTCTCATGATGTACTCTGCATATAAGTGAAATATGCAGGGTGACAATATACAGCTTTGACGTACTGGAATATAAATGAAATATGTAGGACTTCCAAGGTGCTGCTAGGGGTAAATAACCAGCCTAACAATGCTGAAAATGAAAATGAGGCAGATTTGATCCCTGGGTCAGGAAGATTCCCCTGGCGTAGGAAATGGCAACCCACTCTAGTGCTCTTGCCAGGAGAATCCCAAGGGCAGAGGAGCCTGGCCGGCTTCTGTCCACAGGATTACAAAGAGTCGAACATGACTGAAGGGACTTAGCACATAGCACAGCACAGTCACTTTTAAAACGATCTGTTCCTTTTTTACTTATTACTGTTGTCACTGCTGTTTTATTGGAACAGAAATCATAAAGAGGTTTAGTTTATTTTATATATTTTACATACATAAATTATTTTACTGGTAATTTATTAAAGGTAATACCACTGCCAGAGTATACTTAAAATTATATATATACATATTCTGGCAGTATTAACAGCATTAATAATTTACTAATTATATGTTTTTTTTCTTTTAGTGATAGCCAATAGTAAATCTAAATCACATTTATCCAATTATCCAGACAGTTAACAAAGATAAAAGAGAGGTGTTAACACCTGTTGTCATCACCTCCCCTCATCTGAATTAGAGACAATGTTACTGGCAATTGAGAAGCTTCACTACTTTAAGTGAGCAAGTCTATGTTATAAAAATCAGGAAATCCATTTGTATGTCAAACATCTATTATTTCATAACTATATGTAATTTGCATAATATGTAATCATGCCAAAGCTAATATATGTCAATCAAATATACTCACAAAATAAATTACTATCAATTGTGAGTTTAATAAATAGGTATAATACATTATAAAATGCATATGTGTAAAAGTATGTATTCATTATTCAACTTGCCTACTGAAGAGAAAGAGGGGAAGCTAAAATGCACTGAAAACCTTAAGTGTTTGACACCACAAACTTTTGATGTAGGCATTACTCGCTCCTTTGTACACTTAAGGAAACAGAGGCTCCAAAAGTGCAAACAAATTGCACAGGATTTCACAACTAGAAAGCAGTATAGCTCATCTCAATCCATATCTCCTGGGCTCTAAATTCTTTCTTTCCTTTGCACTATTGCTTCCTAACCTCTCTTACTCCATATAAATAAATAAGCAGAAAATAAAGAAAAGTATTGAATGTGAGAATTTGAGACATCTGGAGTTCCACTGAAAAATCACCTACTTTAAGTAATTGTTAATGAAGGCAAGTGCCGAAAGGTAGAAAATATATAAATGGAGAGAGCAGTGTTTCTCTTACTACCTAGTCTAAAGGAACAGGTTGGTTGTTTTAGTTTTAAACTGCCACTCTGCAATACTTTAAAAATATAATTACTAGAAAAAATCAATTACTAGAAAAATGATCATTCACTTGGATGTCACAGCAATTTTAAATTGGTATAAAAATTCCTAAGTGCTTCCTCTCAATTTGTGTACTTATCTATATGAAACCAGCACCAGCCTGTCTACCACACTTGAGTGGAACTGAACTAGAAGACAGGTGACAGAGGCAATAAATTTGATAAATATTAGCTTATATATTAGAAAATATTTTTCTGCACCTGGGTTTTATTAAAATTTTAAAAATTCTTGTACTTCAATTTGTTGCAAACACTTGTTACTTCATTAAGTTGCTTTTCATGGTAGTTTAGTAAAAAAGAAAATAAAGGTATTCTTAGGGTTAAGAAAGTTGGTAACAGAATAAAATATATATTGTGTTTCTGAAACAGGTAGATAAAAAGGCATAGGCCTCTCAACTTAGAGAGCATTCACTTTTGTTCTGTGTATATACAAAAATTTATTAAGCATCAACATGAAACATCGCTAATTACTTGAGAATATGGTAATTATTATTCTTCAATTAAAATTATTCCATCTTCTTTCTGACAGGCTCAGAGCATATGATTTGTTCTTACTGAATATATTGATAAAAACAGCAATGGAGAAACAAAATGATTAATGTTCTATTTATCCTTTCTGTCAAAGCAAGCACATAAAAACGGGTTTCTACACTTGCCATTTTCCAAAATGTGGCAGAGGTTCATAACAGATCCCTAAATGCATTTTGAGAAAGTGAAAATTTGTTTTACATCATGAGATTTGGGCACTGATTCTAGAAAAATGTGTAATTAAATGTAGAAAACAAAAACATGAAATAGATTTTTCCCATAGCATAGTAGCTAGCTTTGTGTAGCATACTATATAATGACACTGTTATTTAGTTTTTAATTTTCTTTTTCAATTGTTATTAACCATGGAGTACACTTAAGCATAATGGATAGAGTAATGAGATTACTATTTACTGATTACTCTAAATAATTATCATTTTTTTTGTAATTTGGGAATAAAACTATCTCATTACTTTTGATATATGGACAAAACTGTAGCTTACTAATAACGGAATTATCATTTGTTTGATATTTCCTACTCTCAGAGTATATAAAGAACATCTAATAAGATTTTATGATAAAGTCTTGGATTAGTTAAATAGTATCTAGTAAAATATATGCAGTGCTCTTATTACTGTGAGAAAACAAATCTTTCATGACATCATGAAACTGAAGTATTTTTATTTTTATACTAATTCTGAATAGAACAAAAGACATGGCTTTGATAAACACTTTATAATAGCTAAAAAAAACAAACAGTTCTACAAATTTCCTTAAATGCCACTTCAACACTTAACATAAAACAATATAAGAGTTTGAAAGCCATGAAATACAAAATAAACATCTTTCAATTATTTTAATGATAGCAATATTTCCATTTAATTGTCCAAATAGGACAATAAATTAAAGACAGGTGATGGAAAAGTTGATTAATAGGAGAAAATGCCTCAGGCAAATACAGGCAAAACAGTGATTTATTAGAGTGTTTGCTCAGTAATGTCATAAATATGGTACACCAGCAAATAGTTCATTGTTGAAAAGATCCACTGGAGAAGAAAATGGCAACCCTCTCCAGTATTCATGCCTAGGAAATCCCATGGACTGAAGAGCGTCGCAAAAGAGTTGGATGTGACTTAGCAACTAACCAACAACAAAATGATCATTTAATTAAAGCATATTAATATAAGAGGCAAACGAGAGTAATAAGTTTCATAGTAGCTAATTTCCTGGTTACTGAAAGACACTGTCTGTGCTTGTCTCACGGTGGTGTTAACTGCACATTGTGCCGGCAGAGAAAAGCTTTAACTGACATTCACGTTACTGGAATGGCCGCCATGGTGTGGTGTTCCAGTTGCTGAAGAAACCACCCTTGCCACGGCAGTGACTCACTCTGAGCTTCAGGGTCAGTATGTGCCACACACTCTCATGAGTTTAATGTCCACAAAACTCTCCAGCCCTGAGCTCGCCCAAGAAATTCAAGTTCTTCTGTTCACAGCCCTGCTGGTAAGGTATTTCCAATAGAAAACTCCACAAATACCTCAAACTTGTCAAAAGGTCAGCTAACCACCATTCCCTGACACCTGGCCAGACTTCCTGTTCCAGATTCTGTTTCTGTCGGTGGCATCAACATCTCTCAGGCAATCAAACTAAAAGGCTTGAGAATCTTCTTAATTCTTGCTTCTCTTCTATTACCCCAAATTCAAACCTTCCTCTACACCTCCCATCATGCCACCAGACACATCAGACAGCTTGCGTGGAAGTGTCCCATGCCTGTCTTCTGGTCTGGTGTCCCATCTTGAAATTGTAAATTTTTTAACACAGAGCCCTGCATTTTCTTGCACTGGGACCTGCAAATTATGTAGCCAGTTCTGCCTCCCGTGCTCTTTATCCTCGGTAAAATCTGTGTGATAGCCTCTAAATGTACCATGAAATTTCTCACTTCTTGTCTTTGTTCTCATTTTTCCTCTGTTGAGAACATCTCAAATCCTCAAATACTCATTCCTGGTGCCACCTCCCCAAGCAAGCCTTCTCTGCACAATTAAGATAGGTTAGGCTGTCCCATAATAACTCAATTATTTCAATTACTAGACTGTATTATTAGCTGTTCTTTGCTTCTCTGAGCTCATAGAAAGGAAGGAGGAATTACTCTGCAACTCACATAGTCAATAACACACAGAAAACACACAATCAAGTTTTATTGTATGAATGACTAGAAAATGAAAAGAGGCATAAGAAAACCCTGCTTTTTTGTCTCATGAATTAGTGTTTTCAAAACAAAAAACTATCAGATGAAAATAGTGACTTGTATTATCAATTCTGAATCTACCCACTTCTCCCTAGTTCCTTCTTCACTCCTACTCAGTCAGATATGGTTCTTCTCTGGCCTGAACTATTTTAACAGGTTCTCTTGACTTCTTCCAATGCATTCTCTGCACTATAGCTGGAAGGATCTCTAAAGATAAAATCAGATTGTGGACCTATAACAATTATTCTTTGTCTGCATCCTCCAGATTTCAGCTCAGATACTACTTCATTAATAAGGTTGGGAAAAATTATTTGGCCCCATACATTAAAATAAGCCAACCCCCCTACACACACATCACTATACTGTTTGTACTTTTCTTTTTTAGCACTACAAGTTTATAATTTAAAACTTCCGGTGAAATAAATTAATAAAATTCATCTCCTTCCAAGACTGAACAGTTTGAGTCAGGAATCACATCTATTCTTTTTCACATTCTATCTCCAATATACTTGGCAGAGGGTGGGCCCCCAAAACTCATTTGTCAAATTAATATTGGATAGTAATATTTTGCAGACACATGGCATGGAAACTTCAAAGACTCTAAAATATATGTACCCTGAGAATAAATATTATTATTCTCATTCTCTTCTGCCCTCTTTAAAATAATACTTTATGCTGGCTGGCCTGACTCATGGTTCTTCAAATTTCACTTCATTATACTGCAAATATGACAGATACCTCCAAAGATTTCTAAGAAGCATTCTGCTGTGTATTTGCGGCTTTGCATGTCTGAGTTCTTCCCTGAAGACCCTTCTGAACATCTGAGAATTTGAGGAAAATAATGCAGGAAGCCCACAATTGTAAGAATAAACACTACTTTCCTCACAAATGCATTAACACAAATTAGCAAGTTTTAGAAATACACAACTAGAAACCATAAAAAGTATTTTCCTTCCTCAGACCCAGAGAGCTTTAAACATTACTTTAAGTATATCCCTTGAAGACTGCCATGTGTGCACAAGACAACTCTCTGAGAATAACTTCTTCACGAACCAAAACCTAAAGATGGCGCCACGTGAGAAGTCTGACTCAGCTGTGAGGGTCCTATTTAACGAACGATTTGTGTGCTTCTGCTTGCACTTTGAGGATGGCTCTGGGAACGTGGGTTTCTACGCTGTACATCTCTAATCCACAGTTTCCTCACCTATAAATATGGTGCAGCAATGGTGCCTGTTATAGTGTAACTATAAAGATTAAATGAGATAATCTATGTACAAAAGTATAATGTTTGTCAACTTACAAATAACCAATAAAGCTTAGCTAATGATGAGAACCCCTCAAAACTCTGAGTCTGGAAATGACAGAGATATGAATAACACAGCATGACAGAGCATTACAGAGTTCTAACTGGAAGTCAAAAACCTGAGCTGAAAGACTGTCTCTCCGGCAATTTGACTGGTTCCCATTAGCTCCCCCCCCTACACTTTTCCTCTCTATACTTCTGCCAGTTTGATAGGGATACAAAATTACACCTCCAATGTAATCGGGTAAAGAATCAGAAAGGAGCCGTTACAATTAATTTGACTGAGAACCAGGCATGGAAGATAAACATGGAGCATGCCCCAAGGAACACAAACATTACATTTATCTCTATCCACATGTCAATTAATGAACCAACTGGCTATCAGTCTTTTAATAAGGGGTGATCATTTCCAACCAAAGTTGCCATTTTCCTATAATTCAAATCCCTATCCTGTGGTGACTTTTAAATGAAAAGAAAACATGTTTTTAAAAGCAACATTCCCTTCTTGAATATTTCCACTTTACTGCATTTGAATTGCACAAGTTCAAATGAGACAATTTAGTGCTGTGTCTTTCTGTTGCTGTTGTTCCGAGCAGAGATGAAGGTAATTTGCTGCTTCATGCATCTGTTTCCTCATCAGCACAGCGAGGACCAGGCTAATTAGGGGATGAAAACAATATGGTCATATGGATAGGCCAGATTGCTTGTCACTCAGTTTTTCAATATGGGGGATCTGTTTTGAGGACAGGAAACAGATAATGATTCTCTGGCGTCTCCCTTGCAAGATATGAAAAGAAAGAACTGGGAAGTGTTCAGATGTTCACCTGCTTATTTTTAGCATTCATCCTAGGAGTAATCTTACTAGGGTGTGTCATTGGTTTCGTCTTTACAAGAGTATTCTTTATTAGAAAGTGTCAACCAAGGAACTAACTTCCAGGGAGAATGATGGGATGCAATCAACACACTTGAGTTTGATTCCCTATTCTGAAATATTCCATAAGTCACAAAACTTCAGTCCAAACACAGGTCAATGTACCCATTTTCAGAATGTTTAACTAACTTGGTGCAGTAGGGGAAAAGTAATGTCTTGAAAATATAAAGTCATTTCTAGAGTTTGTACCAGACACATTTTCTGACACCAGTCTGTTTGTAGTCACTTTGCTCCAGGTTGAATTCAGACTCAAGGATGTCCATTCACAGGCATGACTTGGAAATGAGTTAGTGCAATCAGATTCTCTCTCGAACTAGGATATTCCATGGGGATGAGTAGATAAAGAAGCTGAAAACATGCAGTGAGTTTCACAAGTAAGCACGATCAATAGTTATGAATAAATATAAAATGTAAATGAGCAAGAGTAGTTAGATGGTAGCAATATAGCTAAAAACAAATACAGAGAAAAAGGCAGACATATCAGGAGTTGGGGAAGGGGAAATAAGCAGAGGAACTGGCTTCTCTATTCCTGATAGTCCTAGGATCCTATTCCCCTGAAAGTTCCAGGTGCCTAGTGTCCTGAAGCTTAGAAGTACCAGTCAAGCCTGACCATTCTGCATGTACCATCCTTATATTTTCCCCAACACCACCATCTTCCATATTAATAATGTCATAAACTGAATGCCACCAAGAACTCCAACTAGACTGGGTTACCAGTTTTCTAAGAGTTAAGTAAAAGTTAGCTGAATACACTTTCATCTTAAATATTAACAGAAACTCACATCTCTCCCTAAACTTCCAAAGATTAATTTGTCAGTAGGAATGGTGACTTACTGTCATCTCGTCATCCCTAGTTTGGGGTTCCCATTTCTGCCATATTTTCTGTATCAACCCTAAATTTCACCTTTAGCATTGTTGTTCATTTTATATCATGACTGCCTAGCTGAGCACCACCCCAATTCCCTCACTCCTCAAAGTGCCACACATTCAAGAGTGTTCAAATGACCAACTTTATTCAAAGTATGACCTTATAAAAAGAGTGCAGCCTTACAATAAAAACTTAAATGCCAGGCATTCCTATTTTTTTTTAAGTCCCTTAGCCATTCTTATCATAAAAATCAAAATTCTCCCACCATATTCTCAAGTCCCACCTTTCTGCCATGTTACTAGATTCTATTTTACTCCCCTGATTCTCTCCACAAAGCTCCCAGATCCTTGTAAATCTCTCAGAGTTTTTTCTTTCTCTTACCATGCCTTCATCCAGACTATGACCAGAGAACCATACCCCACCCTCCATTCCATGTGCCAATTAAACCGTATTCCAAAAGATAGCTCCTTTTCTCCCCAGGAGGAATTCTGAGGTTGCAATTTAAGAAAAGCAACTTTTTATGAAAACAAAAGTATCTGACATTGAGTATTTACTGACCAAGTACTTTACTTAATAGTCAATAACTTATTTAATACTTAAGTTTCCCTTATGTTGAAGGTTCTATCAAAACCTCTATTTCAGTGACAAGGAAACTTGCCTGAGAAAGTCACGCATGCTCAGTCATGTTCGACTCTGTGCGACCCCATGGACTGTAGCCCACCAGGCTCCTCTGTCCATGGGATTTTCCAGGCAAGAATTCTGGAGTGGGTTGCCATTTCCTCCTCCAGGGGAGGACCCAGGGATCAAACCCACATCTCCTATGTCTCTTCCATTGGCAGGTGGATTTTTTGCCACTGAGCCACCTGAGAAACCCCAAGGAAACTTGCCTAAGGTCTACAATATTAGGAAGTATAGGGTTGAGTCCAAGGTAGAGTCTGAACTAGAAAAGAAACCTCCATTTAAAACCACTACAATCCTGCCTCTGCCTGGTCGCTCCAAATGGAAGCTTTCATAAATGTGATACGGTGATGACAGAACATACATTTTAAAATTTCTCCAGGATATGTTTGGCGGACACCATAAGCTCTAGAAATGGTAAAAGACTGGCAGTAGAACACAGAGAGATTTTGATGAAAGTGAATGTGACTTTAACAGAAGACTTTGATGATGACTTCTGTCTAGTAGGTCACAGTCTGACACAGCAAATCTCCACAGAAACTTCATGTGTTACAAAAAGACATTTCCTGCATTTATGATAGTTCTGGTTTTTTTTCTGCCATGTTTAGAACAAAGAAAACTTATAAAGGTATTTATGAATTTGAGGCCATCTCAAAAATAAAAGAATTATTAAATGCTTACTTAAAAAAATTTTTTTTCTGGTGTTCCATTATTACTTAGGCCAAGACCTTATTTTCAACTCTGCCTTTAGGCAAGTGGACATCAAAAGAAAATAACACATTTAAAATACCTTCTAAGGAATTAGGAAAAACAATGTGTTTCATCTATTCAATCAAATGTAACATGTTATTAAATACCTATGTAAAGCAAAGCTTCCTAATGCTTGTAAAATTAGACTTTATTAATATAGGCATACTATCAAGTGCATTTTACTGGAAAGGCACAGTATGTAAAAAATATAGCATGTTGGAGGTAGCAAAAGGTGGCCAGTGTGGCCAGAGAGGGAAGAATAGCAAGAGAAAAGAAAGATAAGACGGCATTATTTCATGTATGGCTTTCTCAGACAAAGCAGAGTTTCAATTCTGTTTAGAGAGAAGTGAGAAATCTTTAAAGATAACTGGATAATGTTCTCTACGAATCTTGAAATAACTACTCTATTCTTATCTCCACCACTGAAAGACAGTGCCTTGTGGTATAATATGTGTTTGTCATGGAGTATGTATGTAAATACCGTGTCTGTAAATTGAACTGTGGAGTGCTATTGCTTGTGCCAACAACAGGGAGACACTACCGCAGAGAAGCAGGCAAGGAAGCCATATGTGCTGTTGGCATCACTCACATACTGTACAGTTATGGCATTTGCCTTGAGTATCTTAAAATTATGTTGTTGCTAGTTTTACTGCTGGATTTGATTATACATTTAAGTTTATTTGGAAGCTTTAAAAAGAAATGACTTCACACCACTAATCTTATGATTATGCAGTTAGCAACTAATAACAATGTACTATTTACTCAAAAAAAAAAAAATGTGTAGCCAAGGTTTCTGAAGTAGCCTTTGAATTTACCTAAGTGTAAACTGCCTTCTCAATTTTTGATGTTTCAAGAAAAGTATATTTCCAGTAAAATTTAATATCCTGATGTGAAGTCACTTTAAATATCTATTCTGAAACCTTGTCTAATTTTGGATTAGGTGTATACATGCATATATGTAAGTTATGTGTGCTATATCATAACTTCTATATTTATATTATATTACATACAAATTAGACCTATAAATTATATATGACATATGTTATAAGTGTAAGTTACTTATATCTCAAATTATAGATATCACACAAGCACTTGTATGTATACAAACAAAGGTATAAACTATTTCTGAAAGCACATTTTCATAATTAACATATAAAACATCATCGGAAGGTACAAACTGTTCATTATTTGATAATGAAAACTATTACATGCAAATTTTATACCATACAAATTATGAACTCTAACACAGAAAACACAAGAGAAGATGGATACCATTTAATCCCACTATAGAAGTTGTAGATAGAAAAATTTTGTCCTACAAAGGACAAAAGAGAAACTCAAACAGGCTGCACTGGCCTTTGAATCAAATTTTAGCTCCTCCAACATCAAGCATGTGATCAATGGGAAACTTATCCTTTTGAGCCCTGATGTTTTCTGTTCTAAAATGGCAATATACTGTGCAAAGCTGTAGCAAGATCAAAAGAGATAATATGTGATACCTAGAAGAAACTCAATACCCATTTTCTCCCCATCTCTTTTGGAAAATTACTCCAGCAGTAGGCCATGAAAGAAAGTATTCACAACAATGTTTTCCAAACATGAGGCACCCACACACAATCACTGTACACTGCTGCAGAGCTATGAAATATGTAAGGAAAGCTAGAAAAATAACATTTTCATCAAACATTTTCCAGACCCAGATATGCTTAAAAGTGCTAAGCACTGGCAAATTACATTTAGATATTTAGTTATTGGCTTGTAAGTCTTCTCTACACAAGTCTGGGCATGGTAAACATCAATTAAGCCTGTGTACCCAAAATGCAAACTTAATAAGGAAATAGTGCACATCATACTTCTCAATAAACCATCTGGAGATTTACTCTCTTTAAGTTTAGGCACAGTTCTCTGAACACTCAGAGTTCATTTTAAAGTCTGTTGACACTGACTACTGCAGGATTTCAATTCATAAACATGTTGGTGAATACGATGTGTTTTGCTTGGAAATGGTTGTATGTTTCCTGAGCAAAGTTTAAACATATAAACCAAAAACAAGCAAACTGAAAATCCCACCAAGCCTTCTGACTGAATGTGTTAAGGTCCGCAGAAATAGCTGGATCTTCTTAGGAAGAGGAATACTTCTCCAGTGAGTGAGAGAATATGAGGAAGGGTTTAGAGTAAGGTGGAATGTAGTGTAACAATCAATGATAACTTCCATTGATTTGGGCAGCATTTAAGAATTAGATTACTTAAAAATCCTTAATCTGTTTGAATTCTCACCAACATCCTGAGATAAATTTTATTACAGATGAAAAAAATGCAAAAGATTTATAATGTTTTGGGGAATCACACAAGGCAAATAAACCTTAGAGGTTCAGCGATATACCTGTAGCTAGAGGGAAGTAAAATTTTTAACTCAACTTCCTTGATGTTTTTTGAGAACTTAAAGACTTGATTAAGATCAGATAGTTAGAATCAGACAGGTACTGAAATGAGCATTTACTACTATTCCCTCCTCTAATATTCATGCCACTATACCATTCTGCCTTACAATGAGAGAAGTAGGACAGGGTGACTGGCTAGGGACTAATCATCCCATTGCTCTCTGTGAGTTTAAAACAAAAAGACAGGAACCCACAGAGTGACTACTTAACCCACACTACTCTCAGAGCAAAGGTTGTACCATCTGCTGAGTTTCTATCCGCATCTTCCTGTGAAATTAACTGGAACAGATGACTGACATGATGTTCTCAGTGCTCATAATTTTTACAGGAAGAAAATTAAAAAGGTAATTAAGAAATGAACATTCAGGATTTGTAAAGACTCTTGATTATATTTTAGAGGTAAATCTACATCTATCAGATTAACCTCACAAATTTTTTGTATTAGAAATTTTGTTTTATCTTGAGACAGATTCTTCTGAGTGTGTTTTCCTAATGTTAGGACTTGTTTCGTACCCTAAGTTTTTGAAAAAGTTAAGAATACTGAAGACACAATATCATAAATTTATGTACTTGTATCTAGAAAAGCAACTTATTAACCAAAATACTTTCAGGTCCAATAGCCAATTTTCACATTTCTCCATAGAAAATTATCTATAGTTCAGGGACTAAATGTGGGCTTCCCAGGTAGTGGTAAAGAATCTGCCTGCCAATGGAGGAGACATAAGAGACATGGGTTCAATCCTTGATCCAGGAAGATTCCCTGGAGAAGAAAATAGCAACCCACTCCAGTATTTTAGCCTGAAGAATCCCATGGACAGAGGAGTCTGCAGGCTACAGTCCATGGAGTCACAAAGAGTTGGATAGGACTGACACGACTTAGCATGCACACACGCACACACAGAATAAACGCTTCCTCTCCTTTTTGTCTAAAGATACTGTTCTAATTTGAAGCTGAAGCTCCAAAACTTTGGTCACCTGATATGAAGAGCCAAATCACTGGAAAATATCCTTATGTTGGGAAAGACTGAAGGCACAAAGAGATGGGGGCAGCAGAGAGCATTGAGTTGATGATGCCATCCAACCATCACATGATGGCATCACCAACTCAATGGACATGAGTTTGAGCAAACTCAGGAAGACAGTGAAGGACAGGATGCCTGGCGTGCTACAGTACATGGCATCACAAACAGTCGGACACAACTTAGTGACTGAACAACAACAACTCTCCTAATTTAGACTCTAGTTTAGAAAGACCTTCTCCTCTCCCTAGAATCCTGAAAAACTCTCTAGCCTCTTTCTATTTCTGCTATTAATTTCAAAAGCACAGACTCTAATCTTGCCATCTTGCTTCTTAAACATTTTAGTTGCTTCTAGAGTAGTAATGTGTCAATCCACACACTAACTATTTGTGTAATTTTCTGTATGTGTGCTATATTTCAATTAAAAAAAACTGAAACACAAAACTCAGTATCCTACATCTCAGTAGTGGCTTGTCACTTGAAATCTTCTGTAATATATTTGTTTCACTCAAATAAGGGTTCAAGAGTAGAATCGTCTTGAAATGTTAGCATGTCATAAACTCAAAAGCTTGATTTGCTTGTGAATGTTAGGTACAAAAAAAAAGTTAGGTACATTTTCTTCTTGCATGATCCTAGTTTCTAGTATTTTCTCTCATCTTTGTATGAGTTATATATCCATATGCATATGGTCTATAAAAGATACACTATTTATTGTAAGATAAATACATGATTATCAAGAAGCATTGATGTTTTGAAGTTACAAAGTGTTTAATGAGGGGAATTTATTTTTTGTTGCTAGTTTTATTTTTTTTCAACTTCTCATCTGTTCTTTCCTGAATTTTCAGGGAAGATCATTTTAACAGTATAGCACATATAATAAAAATTATTTGAATTAAAAAAACCTTCAGTGTCTCCACCTAGAGGACAAAAGAAAATTGTGCTGGTATTGCTTCAACAGCTCTTCAAGATTTAAGCTGGTTGACCATTCCTACGATCTCTGTCTATTTCTTACTCACACATCCTATTATATACACCTTACGCACTTTGGTCATACTAAACCCTATCCTGTCTCTAAAACTCCACTTTAACTCTTTCCAGTTGCTGTTTCTTTCACCTGCTGCCTCTGCTACCCAGAATGGTGGGGTAGACTCTAGCTTTCCCCATCCACAACTTCCAAAATGTAACTAAGCTGAACCAAGTAATCACAGGTGTCCCCTCTCTCTGGTCACATGACTATCCCAAAGATGGAACATGTCACCTAAGTGCAGCCACTGAAAGTCATTCTCTAATATTTTTCTCCTGGAGCAAACAGGGATGCTATAAAGTTGGTATTTCATCAATGGAAAAGCCTGAGAGAAGGAACATGAGCCAGAAAGTAGCAGAAACAGGAGGTAGAGGACATTTTGGTAGTGTCAGTCACTGAAGTTCTAAAAAGTCTTCTATTTTGATAGCTCTTTCTTCAATTCTTTCAGTTCCAATATCACCCTTCCTTGTCTGAGAGCTTCCATCTCCAGTTACTTGCAGAGCTAAAGTGAGTCTCTGTCCATTCTGCAGCACCATGCCTTTGTAGGATAAATGAAATATACCTAAAAGTGTTTGTTTAACTTGTCTGCATTCCTAACCAGAACTGTAAACTCTAGGAAGGCATAGATTTATACCAAAACTAATGTCTCCTTTGTGCTTAGCACACAAGAAACAATTCAATACCTATTGAATGAAATATAAAAATTAAATACTCAGAAAAATATAGAAACTGGATGGGAGAGGAGTAAGTAAAGACAACACAGGGACTTCAAGTACTCCAGTATGAATATGTCAGGAATATCATGTTGTTATTTAAAAATAAATAAATGTTACAAAAATATAAAATGGATTTTCTTTTAAAATCATACAATGTGCAATAACAGGCCAGTAATCATACTACTCAAGCAACACTGGCCCTTAAAAATGCAGTTTAGTAGTGTGGAAACATAATGGAATGGTGGGAAAGCAGAATAGAAAAAACATTAATAAAATAAAGGAAGAACAAAAATGAAAATAAGTTCTTAAGAACATTAAAGTAACTAAGTGGTAATCACTCAGTCGGAGCCCATCAGGCTCCTCCGTCCATGTAATTCTCCTGCCAAGAATACTGGAGTAGGTTGTCTTTCCCTTCTTTAGGGGTCTTCCCAACCCAGGGATCGAACCCAGGTCTCCTGCATTGGCAGGCAGATTCTTTTCTGTCTGAGCCAGCAGGGGAGCCCAAATGTTAGTTGCTCAGTTGAGTCCGACTCTTTGCGACTCCTTGGACAGTAACCCACCAGACTCCTCTGTTCACGGAATTCTCCAGGCAAGAATACTGGCATGGATAGCCATTTAGTAAAAATGGAGATAAATTTTAAGATTTTTATTTAAACTAAAATAGCCTTATGATCACCATGGATAATTATACAGGTTACCCAATATATTATAAAATCAAGATTCCTCCAACAAGAGGCTCAACGGGTTTTCAATAAAATTCATTTCTAGAATTTTACTTAGTTTTCAAGATAATCTGAATGATAAATAAGAACATCATAATGACAACTTTGAAGAGTGAAAACCCGAATGACACATCTTGTCTCACAATTCAGGGACAGAATTTGCAGTCCACACTGCCACCACATAGAACTTGATTTACTGTACTGGACTAATGAGAAAAGAAAACTGGGGAATTTAAGACATGGATGATTAACACCAAGTGAAAATGGAATGACGAAGGTGAGCATTATGAAATATGTGTAGCATTTTGGATGGAGAAAGTAGGAGGAGAACTGAGTCTTCCTTGGGCAGACGGAAATACAAATATGATGAACTGCCAACACTCTGCGCCTATGAGAGTTTGGATCAGTCACATTGTGAGCACTGATTTGATTTCAGAAAAATAATACTACTGCTTTAAAGTAATGTTAATCTAAAATTTTATTGGCTTTATTATTTTGTATTGATTCATTTTAGTTTTTAGTTTTACAGTTGGAAATAATATGTAACATAATGAACTTACAACTAGCTTTTAGGTTCAGTTCAGTTCAGTTCAGTCGGTCAGTCGTGTCTGACTCTTTGCGACCCCATGAATCGCAGCATGCCAGGCCTCCCTGTCCATCACAAACTCCCAGAGTTTACTCAAACTCATGTCCACTGAGTCAGTGATGCCATCCAGCCATCTCATCCTCTGTTGTCCCCTTCTCCTCCTGCCCCCAATCCCTCCCAGCATCAGGGTCTTTTCCAAAGTTATACTATATTAAAAATAACTTTAAAAGCCATTAGAATTTAAAGCAGCAATCCAGAGGGGTGGGATGGGATGGGAGGTGGGAGGGAGGTTCATGAGGGAGGGGATATACGTATACCTGTGGCTGACTCATGTTGATGTATAGCAGAAACCAACACAATATTGTAAACCAGTTACCCTATTAAAAATAAATACATTAAAAAACAGTAATAAAACAGCACTAGAACAAGGAGACAACCCCCACTTTGGCTTCTCACAATTTTTTACTTTTAAAGTTTTCACTATTATTCATATTTACAAAATCTCATTTTTTTTAAACAGTATGAGACTGGAGACAATTACTAAGTTAGCTGATCTCTTGATATGTCTTATAATTTTTTGATTCTACAGTGATAAAGTGTTGTGACAGAAATATTTGGTTTGCTTTGAGGAGAGGAAAGCAAAAGTATCACAGCTTTAAACATTCTGTTTAAGGCTATAATTCAGTCATATAAAGCATGTCCTAATTATATATTGTCATATTTCTATGCAACACGTATCTTCTTCCACTCTTGTTTGCCTTAAAGTTATAACAAATAAAAAATAACTTCCAAGTTTTATCTCAAGGAAAAAGACTTCAAAATCCTTATCAGAATCTATAATTAACTTTAGCAAACTTTTTTTCCTACAGAAAGAAAATTTAAAATGCAGAAGTGAGGCGATAAAAACTAATGTTTTAAATGGAGTCAGTGTGTAAGGTTCCCTGGTGGCTCTGAGGTTAAAGCATCTGCCTGCAATGTGGGAGACACAGGTTCTATCCCTGGGTTGGGAAGATTCCCTGAAGAAGAAAATGGCAACCCACCCCAGTATTCTCGCCTGGAGAATCCCATGGATGGAGGAGCCGGATAGGCTACAGTCCATGGGGTCACAGAGTTGGACACGACCAAGCGACTTCACTTTCTTTCTTTCTTTCTTTCTTTCTTTCTTTCTTTGCACTGGCTTAGGCATTTATTTACTTTATTCAACAAAGGTAGAGACTTCGCTGCTGGTCCAATAGTTAAGACCTTATCTTCCAATACAGGGAGTGTAAGTTCGATCCCTGGTTGAGGAGCTAAGCTCCCACATGTTTTGTGGCCAAAAAAAAACAAAGCATAAAACAGAAACATCATGGTAATAAATTCAATAAAGACTTTAAAAAAACAGTGACATTCTCAAAATAAAAACAATTGAACAAAGGTATATTGAGAATCTATATGTAGGAGAAACATTCCAAAAGCTGGGAATGCAACCTCGAATATAATCCATACTACACGGCATCAAAGAGATTAGCGTTTCGAAAAGGAACTAGAGAAACAACACAGGTCAGTTACCATGACAGCATAGGAAACGGGCATCAAAAGAGTACAATCCAAAACATCAAGCCCTGAGCTTAGCTTACAATCTCTCATCTCCAAGATCCCGCATGATATAGTTACTGTAAGTCCAGTTTCACTAATGAGGAAACTATACGCATGATGCAAAAAATAATTGTTTCAAAGCATGACTTTGTTCCAATTTACGTTCTAGCTTCCTAAAAATTAAGTATCCCTTCCTTGGGTTTTCTAAGTGTGTTTCCAAGTGATGACTTTATTCATCGCACTGCTCCCTTTTACTTGCCTGGTCAAGCTCATCAGAAAAGTAACAACACAGACCCTGCACTCGTCAAGTCGCTTCCCTCCACATCAATCTTCTGAAATGCGGCCCCAACCCCACCATTCCCCTGCACTGCTCGCAGTTCACTGATAACCTCCAACCTGCCAGACCCTACGATTAATTTCTCATCGTAATTCTCTTCGACATCTCTGTTATTTGACACTTTGAAATTTTCTGTTTTTCATGAAACTCTCTCCTCTCTTGGCTTGTAAGATACCACTCTGCCTTGCTTTTCCTTCTACGTGTTTTCACTTTTTACTCAGCTTCCTCCCTGGGATCTCTCTTTTTTTTTTTTTTTTTTTTTGCCTCTATGTTAAAAGCCATCCAAATAGGACACCTCGAATGTGTCTTTCTACCTTCTCACTCCTTACTACTGAAATAATCCCTAAAGGTTGTGAATTTGTTGTCCAAGTGATTTTCTAAATCACAAATCTGGTCTGGCAACTTCTTTACTCATGCTCAGGAACAGTTTATGGTTTACAGAAATAAGTTATAGACAGTATATTTCAAAGTATCCTATCAAACTCACAATCAGAATTTGGCTTAAAAGGACAAAACTTTGTCAACTAAAGTTGACTTTAGTTAACTTGGACAAACAAGAATTTATTGGAATTTTACCAGGTAACTCACTGAATCAATGGTAATTTTGGAGAACCAAGCTCTAAAAAGAACCAGAGAAGGTACATCCCAGATAAATTCCTACCACAGAGATACTCTGCTTATAATTTCCCCATGGTCACAGTGGCCACTGGACACTAACTTGTGAACATTCATTACCTCATTCTGAACTCTTGAAATGATCGCAAATATCTTGAAAATCTCTACTGAACCTTCCATTTGGGTCAGTAGTATCTGACTGGACACACAGAGGTCAAGGACAGAAAGGAAATAAATCCCCACTTTGGAAATAAACCATAATGGATGGCCAGATATTATCATCCATCTTTCTTCAGATGATCCTAAAAGAAAAACTGAGTTTATATGCTAGGCAACTGATGAATGTCAACGCACATCCCATATGGTTCAATCAAATTAAGTTCTCTAAAGCTAAAGAAAAAAGGCATTAGCAAGTTTAAAGGAATCATTATTAGGTATAATGGGCAGAATAAACAGAATAGGCAGCAGTGATCTTTCCCCCTTCTATCCCAAAAGTATATCTGATACTCATGATTAAAGGTATTTTTCTGAAAGTAGATGCAGCTAGTGATGTACATCATATTAACAACATGACTTGCCTTTCTCTGGGAGGTCACTTTCGGTTGTTTCCCTGCCCTCATACAAGGAATAAGGTTGAACTAAGACTCAGTACATGACTAAATCAGCTGGATACTCACCGAAACAGCCCCAGTGACCAAGACTCAAACTTCTTCTAGTTCTCCTATATATTTCCTTCCCCTGAATTCTCAGCCATAAAGTAAGATTAACAGAAAATGGAATATATTTCCTCAAGTCTACTAAGTCAGATGTGAGACAGAAAATGTGTATTCTTCTTTGGCTCATCAATTTTATCTCACAGGGAAGACTTACCAATATCAGAAATCAAAATATTTATCTTGCCAGGTCATGACAGACAATACCAATCAACTCTTATTGTACAGTTAAATAAAAACATAATTATTATCTAAACCTCAAATACCAGTATAGCTAGGACTCTTTCAGAATAAAGGGAAAACATTATTATATACAGTAATAAATCTACATAGTCCTTATCTGCTGTACATATTTTTAAAGATTATCTTTCTAAAGTTAGCTAATCATAAACAGGTTGGCTCTATAACTAAATCAGAAAGATTGACTGATCATGAGCAAAAGAAAAGTTGTAAATCTCTGCAATGTTTTAGTCCTAAAACATGTAAGGTTTATAAATCAGTTTATTTCCAAATGTATCTAGAACACATTCTATATGAACAGAAAATCTATTATATATATATTTTTTTTAAAAAGGAGTAGTAAGAATTTTTATTCCTAAATATTTTATTTTATTAATATTTAACTTTACAGAATCAAAGTTGGGACAGCACAGAGGTCAGGCCTTTATAGCTCAAGATCCACATCATTTTAAAAGTAATAGGTTCTCCTTCTTACAGGTATAGTAACATGTTGTTTAATCTGTATTTTTCTCTTTGACATCAAAAAACAGCAATTTAATTCACAGAGATTCAAGATGGGACTTATGGCTTTAAAAGGGGTGAACTTGGAAAAACATTAGGTCTGGAACAGGACTATCTTAGAAGATAATACATAATTTCACTGGAATTTTAAAATTTCTCTAAGGAAATTTTAAATATATGGAAAAGCAGATTACTGCCTTTCGTTGATCAACCATCTAGAATTTTCTTTTGAAATTATAGTTTAGAAAACTATTTTGATTCCTAGTATGTAGGATCTATCATTTTTGGAAAACTCATCCTTCAGTTTCTATGATATGGTCTAATTTACAAACTTAGATGCAATGTTTTATTTCTTTTGTTACCCTAGCAATATGAACATTCACAACTATTGACATTCCAAAGAACACATTAAATCTGGATTGTATAAATTTCCTGACCCTGGTCTTCATTTCACAGCATTCCTGAATGATCTCACTGTCATAAGAACAAACAGTCTTTGTTGCACATAAATGTTGCATACAAAGACATTTTCAAACAAATTCTTGAAGTGCCACTTTCAAAAAAACAACAATTTTTTGGCATGCTCTTATAATGAGAGACAAAATAGACCTACTGGAGGTTCAATACCAAGAACCAAAAATAATGTAAAGCTTATTAAAACAAACATGAAGCTCTACAAAAAATAAAATAAGGGAAAATAATAAATTGGTTAGGAGGTTGAAAGCAATGCACCTATACAAGATTATATACATCTTCACTGAAATGTGGCTAGCTAAACAAGAGCACTGTTTTGGATTTTAAACAATGGATTTATAAAGAAACAGACTGAACTATAACAATGTTTGATGACAATCAAAAGACACATCTATTTGAATTTCTAAAGATCTATTATAACACTAATTGTAGTGTGGTCACTAAATTAAATTGAAATTTAAAATAACAGTTTAAAACTCTGTAAGAAATATAAATCCACATACCATAATAGCAATTCCTCAACCAGAAAGAAAGAAAATTCACTGCCTAATTTTAATATTAGAATTGATTTTATAAGTGCATGTGATTTAAATGTAACTGAAAATAGTATTGCTATGCTTTACAGTGAAAAAAAATGCTAAATTGTAAATAGAATGAAAAAAGTATCCTAAAGTAACTAACATACCTTTAAAATGACCATATGATCAGACATATTGGGTTAGACAAAAAGTTCATTTTGGTTTTTCTGTAAGCTATCATGGGAAAACTCAAATGAACTTCTTGACCAACCCAATATTATATTGCTCCATCTGTGAAGCTCAGATATAAGGTCTAGAGATATCAGATATCAGATCTAGAGATCTAGAGAAAGAAATCCTGTTTCAGGTAGGTTTACTACTCATTACTTTAGGAAATTTAAATAAGTCATTTAATTTTCTTGGTTTTCATCAGCCATTTACTAAAATAGAATAATTATTTCTTAGCATGAAGGAACATAGTAAACACTCTATAGATTGTACAACACAGAATAAATATTAGGAAAAATATTATTATTATAGTATAAGGCATATAAGGTTAGTTTTTTTCATAGAGTAACCATTTATTATAACAGATAACACAAAAACCTAGTCCAATTACTGAATATTTTTAATGTTAAGAAGTCTGCTAGAATGTTTTCTATTTTAATTTCAATATTAAATATTTTTTAACAGATGTGCTCAGTCATTCAGTCATGTCCAACTCTGCAACCACAGGGACTATAGCCTGCCAGGCTTCTCTGTTCATGGGCTTTCCCAGGCAAGAATACTGGACTAGGTTGCCATTTCCTTCTCCAGGGAACCTTCCTGTCCCAGGGATCGAACCTGAGTGTCCCACGTCTTTACCACTGAGGCAAATTATTTACCACTGAGTCACCGGTAAAGCCCTTTTTAACAGATATATGTTGTTAACATATTCTGATTATTTGATTCATGTTTTTTGAAACTTAGGTCTACCTACACTTGTAAAAATAAACAGAAGTAATTATTTAAATAAGCCAACAATAGGGTTTCCCTGGAGGTGCTAAAGAATCTGCTTACCCATGCAGGGGACAAGGGTCTAATCCCTGGTCTGGAAAGATCACACATGCTATGGAGCAACTAAAGCCTGCCCGCCACAACTACCAAGCCCATGCCCTAGAGCCCACGATCCACTACTTCTGAACCCACCTGATGTAACTACTGAATCCTGTGTGCCTAGATCCCGTGCTCCTCAATAAGAGAAGCCATCATAATGAGAGACCAGTTTATCAAAACGAAGAGCAGCCCCTGCTCACCGCAACTAGAGAAAGCCCACATAGCAATGAAGATTCAGTGCAACCAAAAATAAATAAACAATAATTTAAGAAAATAAAAAAGTCATCGACAAAGGAACCACAGTTTATACACAAAATGACTACTTTCTTACGGGAAGCTGTTTTTATGAGTCCATCTAATGTGTAGACACACACTCTGTTTTCCATAGTGCCTTTCACCAATGAAAGCATCTTATGATACATACTCAAATTTTACTTATCATTAACAATTAATGTAGAGAAATAGGCAAACATAAAAGTATTACATTATTTGGAGATAATGTCCATTTTTCAGGTATTTTTTTATTAAAAATATACCCAAGACTTCCAAAAATATTAATTATTATGACATGGTACGGCTCAGATGGTAAAAAGTCTTTCTACAATGCAGGAGACCCGGGTTCAATCCCTGGGTCAGGAAGATCCCCTGGAGAAGGAAATGGCAACCCACTCCAGTATTCTTGCCTGGAAAATCCCACAAAAGAGGAGCCTGGTGGTCTACACCCCATGGATTTGCAAAGAGTTGGACACAACTGAGCAACTAACACACAGACTTTGCTAATCGGTCCTAATAAATTCACATATATATTAAGTTATTTCACTTCAATAAAATAGCCTCTATATCAATCATATTTAGGGTACTTAGCAAGTACCTTCCAGATACATAGTTCAAAATTTATAACAATTTTATTACTAGCATTTTTTAAATTTATGTTATTTCAAGTCAGTCAAGGATTAGGGTTGGAATTTACTGAAATCTAATCAATATAATTCTGTCATAATACCACCAAATTTTGTACTGATACTCATTAAATTAAAATTCTTTTCTGTAACTCTGTGGTGGTGGTGGTTTAGTCGCTAAGTCATGACTGACTCTTACTCATGAACTGTAGCCTACCAAGCTCCTCCATCCCTGGGATTTTCCAGGCAAGTATTCTGGAGTGGGCTGCCATTTCCTCCTCCAGGGGATCTTCCTGAATCAGCAACCGAACTTGCATCTCCTGTTTGGGAGGGGAATTCTTTACTGACTGAACTACCAAGGAAGACCTTGTAACTCTGTGACCTTTAGTTTCTTTATGTATTACCTTCAGTACAAAACAGGATTTTAGGTGGTAATCTTAGCATTTTGTTAATTATTACTTTTCAAGTAAAGCAGAAATTAGTGACACAACAGTAAATCAAAGGAATTGGTTTTATTGTTAGAACATTAAGAGAAACACAAGGAAAAATTGCATTAAGAATATAAAATTATAAAAAACACTGGTCAGTAGAATTAATAAATATGTATTAGATAAAAATATTATTCACAGATGACACATTGATAACAAAGACAATCTTTCTCCAGGTTTAACCAGAGTAAGAAACAGATTATCTAAATAAGGAAAAGAATCAACAAGTTCATGAAAAAAGGCTATTCTAAGTTTACATGTAAGTATGCTCTCCACCCACTTTTCATATTCAAAAAGAGGTAACTTTGAAAGACCACAGATTCCCATTATTATTGGATACATCTCAAGAAAACAAAAATGCAACAGTATATTAAAGTAATTGAATATATTCTTCTTCTTACCACAAAAATAAAAGTGACCTCAGTTAAAATAAATTTCTAGAGATTAGTGACCAACTGAGGTTAATGGTCTGAAGCTATACTTTAGGCAATTAACTCCACCCAGCCATTCATTAATCCTCAGGAAATACCCAGGTCTACAATTGTTACTGCTTAATTATAACCCAAATGGAACCATGAGAGATGAGAACAGCAATGTGATTGGATAATGTACAAAAATTAAGTTCTCCATGAATGCCTTGTACATATTAATTAAAATTGCATCATCCTTAAAAAAAATCCATATGCCTATATTTCTTTTCCATTTTTAGTTCATAATAGCAATAATGACTTTTTGCTGGGTATTTTCTGGAAATTAATAGCCAGTGGATGTTAATGGTCCTTGGCTGTACCTTGGGCCATCCACTCATCCACTCCTCGTTAATCATTAATCCCTATGAAATGCCCAGTTATTGCTTAATTAACTTTATAATGTAGTTAATGTAGATATGATATAACAGAAAGATTTTTATTTTTAAGCTTCTGAAAAACAACTTTCAATTCAAAATAGCCTCGCAAAAATCCAATTTCAGATTTCTGAAACATACATGAAAAGTAAGAATTGAGAGGTGATGTCAGCAAGATGGAGAGCTTGTTGTTCAGTTGCTAATTCATGTCTGATTCTTTGAGACCTCATGGACTGCAGCACATGAGTCTCCTCTGTCCTCCACTATTTCCTGGAGTTTGCTCAAATTCATGCACATTGAGTTGGCGATGCTATCTAACCATCTCATCCTTTGCTGCCCCCTTCTCCTTCAATCTTTCCCAGAAACAGTATCTTTACCAATGAGTCAGCATTTTGCATCATGTGGCCAAAGTGTTGGAGCTTCCGCTTCAGCAATAGTCCTTCCAATGAATATTCAGGGTTGATTTCCTTTTGGATTGACTGGTCTGATTTCCCTGCAGTCCAAGAATTTGGATTGGGTTCCCATTTCCTCCTCCTGTGGACCACATTTTGACAGATGACTTTATTATGACTTGTCCGTCTTGAGTGGCCCTGCATGGCATGGCTCATAGCTTCACTGAGTTACACAAATCCCTTCACTATGACAAGGATGTGATCCATGAATGGGGATGGAGGGCTAGGAAATCCCAATACTCATCTCCCAAAGAAAAATCCCCAAAGCAATAAATAAACAATCACAACTAGAGAAAACAGTTCAGGGAAAGCTCTAGACTACAACAAAGCAACATCAAAAAACCCTATATGGCTCAAAAGGCAAGGATGGGATCACATAAAAACACAGGAAGCCTATTACCTGTGTCACCCCATCCCCCCAGTACAGAGAAGTTTGGAGCCAGAAAGGAGAGCCTCAGAGAAAATTTCACTCCATGGGGCAAGGACAGCAGGAGAACCCAAGATTCACAACTGTGGACTTTTGCAGCCTTTGCTCCAGGGGTCTCCCACAGGCTTCACCAACGCTGATTACACTGACAGATCTGCCTAAAGTTGCCACAGAACCTACTCTCTGACTGGAGCTGTTGCCGGAGTAGGACTGCCCTCAGAAGCCCCAGTCCCTTTTGTGTCCTTCCGTCTGGGATGTGAACACCACAGCACCTTACCACATATAGGAAGGGGACCAGAGCTGACACTGCTCTGGACTCCACACCATAAGGGCTCGACCTGTCCTGGCAGGGAAGTCCTGCTAATGCTCTCAGCCCAGCTCTACTGTGAACAATTATGTGCCAACAAACTGGACAACCTAGAAGAAATGGATACATTCCTAGAAACACACAGCCTTTATTCACCTTCTACAATATTTAGGGAGGACCGGACAAAGCAAAGCAAGGCAGAAGTGCTGGAGTCCAAAGGCACAGGCACCCAGGCATTTCCATCAGCCTCCAGAGCCTGAACTGGCAGCCCTGCTGGACCGCCCTTGTGGTAGGGAGTTTGTAGCTGTGGTTTATTGAGCTCCTCCAGATACACACCCTGTGGGTCCCCCAGACAGAGCAGATCCAGAGGGGACAGCAGCCCATGCAGGGCATCAGGTGCATCAGGGAAGGGAAGCAGCAGAGTTTGCATGTGGGGCAAAGCTTCTGCCATGCACCTATGTCACCCCCATAAACAACAATGACTGGATCATGGAGAAATAGACAATCTGAACAGAATAATAATAAGTAAGAAGACTGAATCAGGAGTCAAAAATCTCCTACCACAGAAAGGTTCAGAACCAGATGTTTTTACTGGTGAATGCCACCAAATATTTAAAGAAGAATGAATACCAATACTTCTCAAACTCTTCCAAAAAACTGAATAGAAACCCAGTTTAGGAGGACAACATCACCCTGATAGCAAAGCCAGGGGACACCATAAGAAAATTGCAGACCAGTATCTATGATGAATATTTATTTAAAATATTATCAACCAAATATGAGCAAACTGAACTCAACACTACATTAAAAGACTCATCCATCATGATCAAGTAAGCTTTACCCCTGGGATGGAAGGATCATTCTACATATGCAAATCAATAAATGTGATATGCCACACTAATAGAATTAAAGAAAAAATCACTGGAATATCTCAATAGATGCAGAAAAAGCATTTTACAAATGACAACATTTTCCATAATTAAAAAATCTCCAAACCTGGCTTTAAAGGAAAATGCTTCAATACAATAAATGGAATATATGACAGATGCAAAGCTGATATCACATTCAATGGTGAGAGGCTGAAAACTTTTCCTATGAAATCGGGAACAAGTCAAGGGTGCCTACTCTGACAACTGTCACTCAACAAAATACTGGAAGCCCCAGCTAGAGACAGAAATCAGGTAAAAAAAGTGATAAAAGGTATCCAAATTGGGACAAAAGAAGTAAACTTTTCATTATTTACAAAAGATATATCATATCTAGAAAACCCTAATGACTTCCAAAAAAACTGTTAAAACTAATAAAAAATAAAGTTATAAGATATAAAATCAATATACAAAAACAATGTGTTTCTATACACTAGTAACAAACTATCTGAAAGAGAAATTAAGAAAGCAATCTGTTTTGCAACAGCATATAAAATAATTCTTAGGAAAAATTTAACTGAGAAGGTTTAAGACCTGTACACTGAAAACTATAAGGCACTGATGAGACAGTGAAGAAAACAAAAACAGAAAGATATGTCATGTTCTTGGACTGGAAGAATTAATACTGTGAAAATGTCCACACTACCTAAAGTGATCTACAGATTCAGTGTAATCCCAATCAAATACCTAACTGCATTTTTCACAATTTTTTAAAATTATCCAAAAATTTGTGTGAAACCAAAAAACAACCCATATAGCAAAAGCAACCTGAAGAAATAAGAACAAAGCTGAAGGTATCACACTACCTAACTTCAAACTATGTTACAAAGCTATAGTGATCATGGCAGTATGGTACTGACATAAAAACAGGCATATAGACCAGGGGAACAGAAGAGAGGACCCAGACACAAACTCCTGTATATATGGTCAATTAATTTCTGACAAGGGTGCCAAGTGCACACAATGGGAAGAGGACAGTCTCTTCAGTAAATTGTGCTAGGAAAACTGAACACTCACATGCAAAAGAATAAAAGTGAAACTCTGTGTTACACAAATCACAAAAATTAACTCAAAGTGGATTAATAACTTAAATATAAAACACATAGGGAAAATAAATATAAAAATATTATAAAATAAATATAAAATAAATTTATATTTTATAAAAATAAAACAAAATATATAAAATAATATATTATATATAATATTATAAATATAAAGTATAATGTTTTATAATAAATATATTTTATAATAAATACAAAAATATATAGGGGAAAAGTCCAAAAAATTGGTATTGGAAGTGAGACTCCTTAAACTACAGAAATTCTGTAAAGAAAACTATGGATAAATTGAAAAGACAATCCACAGAATGGGAGAAAATATTCAGAACCATATATCTACTAAGGGGTTAATATCTGAAATATATAAATAATTCATACAACTCACAAGCAAAAAAGTGAATAATTCAATTGAAAAATGGGCAAAGGAACCAAATAGACATGCTTCCAAAGAAGACATAAAAATGCCAACAGGTATATGAAAAAGTGCTCAACACCACTAATCAACAGGGAAATGCAAATCAAAACACAATGAAATCTCACTTCCCACATGTTAGGATGGCTGTCATCAAAAAGAAGAGATGAGAAATGCAAGTGACGCTGCGAAAAAATGGAAGCTTTATAAATTGCTGAGGTGAAAATGTAAAATGTTACAGCCATAAACAGTAAGGCAGTTCCTCAAAAAAATTTAAAACTGAACTATTATCCAGCAAGGCCATTCCTGAGTGTATATCCAAAGGAACTGAAATCAGTATCTCAAAGAGACATGTGCAAACTGATGTCCACTACAGCATCTTTCACAGTAGCCAAGATATGAAAACAACCTAAATGTTGTTCAATGGGTGAACAGATAGGGAAAATTTACACACACACACACACACACACACACACAGAGATATACACTCAATGGAAAATTATTCACCCATAAAAAAAAGAAAATTTTGCCATTCACAACAGCATAGGAAATGTGGAAGGCATTATGCTAAGTGAAATTAGCCAGATAAAGAAAGACAAATATTATATTGTATCACTTATATATGGAATCAGAATGGAAAAAAAAAAGAATGATAGTTGACAAAGGTTTGGTAGTTGGGGAAATAGGGTGTTATCAGTCAAAGGGTACAAACTTTCAGGTGTCATAAACGTAAGTTCTAAGGATTTAACGTTCAGCATAGTGACTACAGTCAGTACTGTATGCTTCAAATTTACTGAGAATAGAACTTAAGCACTGTCACCACACACACACACACACACACAGTCTGCATTAGCCATGTGGGGTATGGATTGCTAATTAACTTGATATCTGTCATCATTATACAATGTATATGTATATCAAATAACCACATTGCATAATTTAAATATATACAATTATATATTTATATATATTTGTCAATTATTCCTCGATAAAGTTAAAAAAATTTTTAAGAAAGAAAAATCTCCTTCTAGTCATGAGACTAGAAAAAAAGCTATAGTTTAATAAAGCTAAGTTTTAATAAAGGATGGTACTCATATTAAACAGTGAAATAATTATGATAAAACGATCATATTGTTGGAGTAGGAAATGGCAACCCCGTCGAGTATTCTTGCTTGGAAAATCTCCTGAACAGAGAAGTCAGGCAGACTACAGTCCATGAGGTATCAAAGAGTTAGACATGACTGAATGACTAACCATGTGTACACAATCATAGTTTTCAATATAATTTACCTACTTTACTTTTTCAGAATTTTAATATGTAATAGAAAAAATCAGCTAAAATGCAGTTCTATTTGCAGCTTTCATAGGTTATAAAAATATGATTTTTTTTTAATTTTATACACATGTGGAGAGAATACTAAGAATGAGGGCTTTACAAGTTTTGATCTGGAGAAAACATAGACATCACTTAATTAATCCCTCTTTCACAGACAAGGAAAAAAGAAATTCTGAGAAGTAACGCAACTAGCTTGAGTCATGTTGCCTCTATAAAACAAAAGGGATGAAGTCTTCTTTCTGTCTCCTCTCTCACAGATTAGAGCCCCCTCCTGTGACACCTGGATGCATGGGTTACCTCTCTACCTGTTTGCAGCTTATGTCAAAAGCTATACTTCTTCTAAACTTGTCAAATGACCAACCGGGTTTCTTGAACCTAAAGGGTGATAAGTAAGTAAGTACGTGTTAGTCACTCAGTCGTGTCCAGCTCTTGAGACACATGGACTGTAGCCCGCCAGGCTCACTGTCCATGGGATTCTCAGGCAAGAATACTGCAGTGGGTAGCCATGCCCTCCTCCAGGGACCTTCCCCAGTCAGAGATCTAACCCACTTCTTTCACGTTGCCTGCACTGGTAGGCAGAAACTAGAACCACCTGGATAAAGTGTAATCAAATTTTGCCCTTTCAGAGAGATTATTTTCAGCAAGGTTAAAAAAAATTTGGCTTTAAAAATTATTAATTTCAATTAACAGAGAATTTTAATAGTCACGCAGTCCTTTTAGTTTTTCTTTTACATTTATTTTATGCTTTCCTGTAGTAAACACATTTTAGGAGAGCCCAAAGTGTGAATGTGCTCAAGTTATTAAGTTATAACAATATGTGTTTTTCTCTTAATATTATTCAAGCAGAATAGATATTTAAAATATTCAAAATTGATCCAAACTGTAATAAAATCCTAGCAGTGATTAATAAAAGTATTACTATTTTTTCTCCTTGCAAATCTTAGTTTTGTTCTTGTTTTAACGGAGGCTGAATGTTGAAATTAATGAAATTAACAATTAATTACAATTAACTTTAGATTAATTTTTAAAAATGGAAAGGACTGTGGGAAATAATGTATTTCGGACTGTATTTTAGAAATCATCTCAACCATGGTAAATGATTAACCTAATTTCTTCAGTTACTTATTCTGCTTATTTAGATTATTATGTTGGTCAAGCCTACTTTTTCCACATTAAAACCGGAACAGTGTTGTTTTTACGTGAAAACTGTTAAGAAAATCCCCATCTCCTCATCCATGTGCCTTTCCTCTGTGTAGCATTAATCAGGGTTTGGAAACAGGTTTCTTGAGTGGTAAACACTTAGTTGTGTCAGAGTAGTTTAAACTTGATAAGTTTTAGCACCTGTTGTTCCTCAAAGGTAAAAAAGGAACTGCCTTAAATTGTGTTAATTGCTCAATTGTGTTCAGCTCTTTGTGACCCCATGGACTGCAGCCCACTAGGCTGCTCTGTCCGTGGAATCGAACCACGGTCTCCTGCATTGCAGACAGATTCTTTACCATCTGAATCTTTACCATTCTTTACCACCAGGGAAGCCCTAAACAAAAGAAATTACCTTACATTGTAAACCTACTATTTATTAGCCTGTAATATAGGCAATTTTCAACCCTACTAGCAGCTAATTAAAGGCACATAGTATCTGTCAAACTATCTGGTCTACTAGATGTTCTTGACAAATTATCTGTTTTCATGCTGCATATAGTTAAACTTCTAAGTTAATAAATGCTCATGATAGAAAGCTACCTGCCTGATCATGTGCTATGGGTCACCTGACAGCACTTGAGAGAGGCCCACTGATGCCTAAAATTAGCCCTGGCACATAATTATAGCCTTCAGGAAAGACCAGTTCTAGAATCTATTATCTTGCCTACAAAATCAAGATCCCTTAAATTACACAGATGAGTGTCACACATGTGCATAATTGGCAAGTTAGGATTGTGTTTTTACCTGTTAAGCATATGACTTGTAAAATGTAACCGTGTAATATGTATTACTGTTTGTTTATTAACTTACACAGAACTTTGTTTTCTTATTTTGCTGATTCCCCTCACAAAAATAACAACCAGAGATTTAAGTTATGTTTTGACAATTATATGACTTAAAATTATACTTTAAAAATTGAATATAGTTTTTTTTAAAAAAGGTTAATGTTTCTAAGAATACAGAAACATGACATGGAACATGAGATTCTAATGCCTATGATAGGGATATGGAAAGTATTAAATACGTATGCACAAAACTGATGAACATGTTATTTCACTTTAAGCATTTTAGGATGGGTGAAAAATTTTTGAACAGAACCAGAAATGGAGACCAATTCTAAAAATGGGAAAGAATGAATATACTTAGTTGCCAGTGCACCTGATCAAAAAATAAGTACACCATGTATATTATACTCTGCATGTAGCACGTATGTGTACATAGACATATAAACTCAATCAACTGAAGAGTTATTCGGCGTACCACAGACCGTACCACTGCTTGCAAATATTTTCTTTGCTAATTGGTAAAAGTATCTGAAAACCATTCCCTGATAAAAATTCACTAGCATATATATATATAGTTCACAATGGGCTTCCCTTGTGGCTCAGAGGGTAAAGAATCTGCCTGCAAAGCAGGAGACCGGGGTTTGATCCCCAGGTTGAGAAGATCCCCTGGAGGGGGGCATGCCAACCCATTCCAGTATTCTTGCCTGGAGAATCCCCATGGACAGAGGAGCCTGGTGGGTGATTGTCCATGGGATTGCAAAGAGTCAGACACAACTGAGCAACTAATACTCACTTTTCATAGCTCACAACAATTATTTTTTCAAGTCTTTCCAATGCATATATTATAATAGGAGACTATTAGATAAAATTTTGTTCTCATGTAACCTTGATATATATATATATATATATATATATATATATATTTAAGTGCAGGCAAATAAGTATTTTATATTTTAACATATAGGTTTCATTTTCCCAATTCTTACACAATTTACCTATCTCACGTGATCAGCATCTCCATGCTGACTTTATATTTAATTTAAAAAAATAATAGGCTTAAACCACCTACTAAGATGGTTTTCCTAATTTGCTTAAATTCTATATTCAGCATTTTCACTTTTTTTTCAGATCATAATTAATATTTTCTTTTCATTTTAAAATTAAATATACTAGGAACATCTGTTTGAATGCTGCCTTTTAAATATCTTTTTTTAAAAAAATAAAATAAGAGTAAATAAATCAAAATGGAAAATTCTTGGATTCCAACTCAAATTTTAATCCATTCATTAACTTAAACCAGTCCCTCTCAGTAATTTGGTATCACCAAACTGGTCCTTCCTTTTCCACTAGCTATGTAGTAACAAATTATTAAAGGCTTTGAAACTGAAGCAGAAAAATGTATATATTCCTTACTTGGTGAAATATTTTTCAGTAAAGTAATGTATAAAAACCCAATCTTTGTTATTCAAAGGGTTATTTAGAGAAATGAAAATATTTTCTCAGTGTAGGCTACTGTGGTTCTTTAGCTGTGAGCCTATGAAAGTCTGGATAGGAATGATGGCCCAAAAAGAGATAAAGATACTGGCCTAAGAAATTTTTCAAAGGATGATGAACAAAAAAGGAAGATGATAGCATAGAATCAATTACTTTAACCATTCTTGTCTGAAGGAATGTTAAAGTACTGGTTTCTTTGGCAGAGACAAGAACATAGAAGCCTGAGAACAAACCTTGTTTGGGAAGAAAATAGGATTGGTTTGAGTATTTGTTGAAGTTAACATGAATGGGGAACAAACTGGAAATATTCAGAGGATAGCTGGAGATTTAGAAAAGGAAGTTGAGTGAAAAATCTGAAGTTATAGACAAGACCAGAAAATCAGGAATTTGTTCTTGCTATCTTTCTATCTCAAGTCTCAGCCATACTTCAGAGGGCAAAGAGCACTCTATAAGTGACTTCTCTGAAAGAGATAAATACCATATCAAAACATGTTAAACATAAAATATTGAACACTGATTGCTAACAAACAATACCCTTCCTCTGAACTTATTTTTCCTTAGAGAAAAGCAATGTCTATTTCACAGACAGTTAGTTTAGCATTTTAAACTCACTTTTTAGTGATCAAATGGGTAAAAGAATACAGACTGCCTCAGATAAATTATCTACCATTTCACTGAAAGTTTCTTTGCATAGCCTTTATTTATTTTATGGTTTACAAAATAAGGATTCACACACACAGTTCAGTTCTCCTTCCTCTGGGCTGGTTACCTGGCTATCCTAATCACCCAGTAATTAAAATAAAAACCACTCCAGATAATTGGCAGTCTTCTCTAATTGAAAACTGGGTAGATAATCATTGGCCCAAGGAAATGCCCCACTCTCATACTGTAATATGAACTATCATCTGTCTATTAAATTAGTCACTGTAAAATATTAACATATAAATGACTACTATACAGGTATTATAAAAGTGGTCTTAGAATTTAATTAAATATTTCTTTTCATTTTGTTGACTCCTCAGTTTCTTTCTAGGGAACAATAAGAAAATATATTCATTGGTGGATGAGGGAGGGGGCAGTAACTTTGGTCATGCAACACAGACATGTCTAGAAGGTCTATAACGTCTGCCTTTGCTATACAAAGTATTTGCTTGCCAATGAATGGGAAACCCTGAACCAGGAAATTATTAAAAAAATTACAAAAAATTATTCAATCCATCTATAGAGCTGGGAGAGTTCGCTCATCCTTCATGTAATGCTATGCATTTGCTTTCAGGGCAACTGGAAGTAAAAGAGGAAAAGAAAGTAAGTTTAAGAAAGCAACTTTGAATCTTAGAAACTGTCTGGTAGGCTAAAAAATCCTGGGAATATACCTGATATATATTGAAGAATTACTCTAATTTTGTCCTTCCTGAAAGGTTAATTCTATTTGAATGAGAAAAAGGGGAGGAAATTCATAAATATCAACAGACCTTGAAAATAACATTGGCAGACATTATGAAGAGGGTAACTTTATTCTGTGCTCTGTGAGGACTGTTTGGTACAATACCATCTTTGTAGACACACTTTTACACAGCATATAATACCAGCTTCAGTATCTTCAACTACAGAAGACAGAGATGCACAGTCACACATTTAATAATACAAAGTAGACAGAAGCATGAATAGATTCTCCTTTATCAGTGAAAGTCAATTCTAGCACTAAAAAACACTTCCCCCTAAATCCTCTATGTTGACTTAGCTTGACATCCTTGGGATGTGTGATTTGTCTATTTGCTGACATGAAGTTAAGACGTGCGAAATGTATAACTGAATTTGAATGTGGACTGATGATGCTCCAGACAAGGTCATACCCAAACTATATAAATACTCATCAACTGATTAGGCAGAAATTACTTAAGAAACTGCATAAGTCAAACTAGCGTGGTAGCTACCTAACAAATTCAGGGAAAAACAGAACTGTAATGAAAGTGAAGAAAAATTCACAATTATATACTTCTTTGACAATCACAGAAAATAAGATATACTGGGAATTTGGGATTTAGTATGCAAGTGACAAGGATAAGACTTTACACTGGAAACCATACTTTTCTTGAAATATTTGCTCTGGTCTAAATTGATGCTTTTGAATTGTGGTGTTGGAGAAGACTCTTGAGAGTCCCTTGGACTGCGAGGAGATCCAACCAGTCCATCCTAAAGGAGATCAGTCCTGGGTGTTCATTGGAAGGACTGATGCTGAAGCTGAAACTCCAATACTTTGGCCACTTCATGCGAAGAGCTGACTCACTGGGAAAGACCCTGATGCTAGGAGGGATTGGGGGCAGGATGAAAGGGGGACGACAGAGGATGAGATGGTTGGATGGCATCACTGACTCGATGGACATGAGTTTGAGTAAACTCTGGGAGTTGGTGATGGACAGGGAGGCCTGGCGTGCTGCGATTCATGGGGTCACAAAGAGTTGGACACAACTGAGTGACTGAACTGAACTGAACTGAACAGATGACAAAATCACTCTCCTCAAACCCTATCACTCACTGCTCAGTGCAATGAAAAGATCAAGTTCAGTCCTGTTTGTTCTTCACAGAAGACTTAGTGATGACAAGATATCATTATGTTTCAATGCTTAGAGAAACTTAAGAAATCATTTTATGAATCAAGATAAAGTCTTTAAAGTACCAAACTATAACTGAATGATCTAAAGTTATATGTGGTCAAGAATCTGGGGTCTCTGAAAGTTGAACAGAAATATGAATTTTGATTCTTTTTTGAAAGCATAATTTTATACTTTCATGTTTAGTTTTAATATGATTTTTTTTCTCCTCTATATTCTTTTATGTATACGAAAAAGTAGCATGTTAATCACGTTATTTTTGTTAAAGAAAAGCTGTACTCTTTCCAAAAGTGAATTCTCATGGATTATTTACACCGTAAGTCCCACAACATTAAAGCATGTAGCACATTTTTATTTTTTATGAATGTATAACTGAAATTATATTATATTTTAAGTGATTTGAATCAAGATATAGAAATATTAAAACTACAAGATACATTACCATAGGATAGACATTAGAGAAATGATATCTTTTTAGACAGATAGATGGACAGATATAGAGATACATATGAATGTAGATATAGATACACACATATGTATACACTTACATATAGACTGTATGTTTGTGTTGTGTTGATAGAAATCTAACCCCCAGTGTGATGACAGGTCCTCAGAGAGGTGAGTTGTCACAAGGGTGAAATCCTCATGTAGGATTAACGCCTTTATGAAAGAGACTCCAGAGAGCACCCTACCCCCACCTCTTCTGCCATGTGAAGACACAATGGGAAGATGGCAATCTATGAACAAGTAAATGGGCTCTCAGCAGACACAAAATCTGCTGGCACCTTGCTCCTGGACTCTCCAGCCTCTAGACTAAGAGAAATAAACGTCTGTTGTTTAAGCCATTCAGCCTGTGATATTCAGTTATAGCAGCAAGAATGGACTAAGACCATAGATAATTTCACTCTTCTAACATCCTGTACGTCTGTGAGCTTAGTCACTCCCTTGTGTCTGACTCTTTGCTACCCCATGGACTGTAGCCCGCCAGGCTCCTCTGTCCATGGACTTCTTCAGGCAAGGATTCTGGAGTGGCTTGCCATTCCCTTCTCCAGGGGATCTTCCCAACCCAGGGATTGAACCTGGGTCTCGTGCATTGCAACTCACCTGCAATGTGGGAGAGTTGGGTTTTATTTCTGGGTTGGGAAGATCTCCTGGAGAAGGGAATGGCTACCAACTCGGGTATTCTGGCCTGGAGAATTCCATGGACTCTACAGTCCTTGGAATCACAAAGAGTTGGACACTACTGAGCAACTATCACACACACACTCCTGCATTGTAAGCAGATTCTTTACCAGCTGAGCCACCAGGGGCTTCCCCTCTAACTGCCCTAAATTATAAATAAATTCATCCTGCCTTAATAAATTCAACCAAGAAGCAAACTTCAAAATCAGCATCTACTGCCTGAAAAGAAAACCAAAGTACATGTTAAGTTTGTGTCCTATCTGCCCCGAAAATTAGGCCTACTGAATAGATATTTAGGTATCCATTTGCTTTGGACAGCTCCTTAAAAAGCACAATTTTTTGAACTACTATGGCTTATACATAGATTAAATCCTCCTTAAGAATCACTTTGGTATTGAACAAAGCTAATGTTCAATGAAATCATATTTATTATAGCTCATCAGAGATTAAGTTGTATAAATTAACAATAAAAATTAAGACTCATTTCCAAGTGTTTCCAATATTCCTCACATTGTGCGAGGTGCTTTACACACATGATATCATTTAATCTTTTAACAATACTGTATAGTTGGTGTTATTTTCCTACTCTATGATTCTGTATATTCCGGAAAATGGAAGACTAGTAATTTTCCCACGGTTACATAACTTATAACTGACTGAGCTACATTTTATCTTAAGGCTGACCTACCTCAAATTTATATCTCTCTCCACCATAACAGAGAATCTCTCTAATTAAGTTTCCTACAGCAGAGACCACTGGCTGTTTACCAAAGCCACTTCCAAGCACACAGCATGAACATATTTCCCTTGGAGTTGAGTATGTCAATGAATTAAATTCTAGCCAAGAGAATATGGATAAAAATAGTGTATGCCACCTTCAGTTCTGGCTCATAGAAACTTCCCACATGCAATCTTCCATTCTATTTTCCCCCATTTGGCTGCAGAAATCCACCAGGCTAAATGGAGAAACATATGATGATGGCAGGACCCTATGCAGAAGTTTAACCAGAAGCATCTTCACTGAATTGTTAAGCAATGGGAAATAAAACCTATTGAATTAAGCTGCTATTACATAAGGGTTTTGTGTTCTATCAGCTGGTATGACCCTAACTAATACAAGGTATGTCATCTTATAATTATGGAATCAAAATACAATTTTGACTCACATTTTTCATAAAAATCATTCAATTAAACATTAACATTTATTTCCCTGACAGTCTAAACTTTGTCCTGATAACCTCCAGTGATAGTATGACTTCTTCTCCTACTGCAAAACACAGATGTTAAGTAAAAATGGTAACTTAAAGACAAAGTACAAATGAACTGCATTTTTATGACTTCAAAGGTAAATAGCATCCAAATGCAGTTTTGAAATGATGTCTCAATACTTTTTTCTTTAGCAAATTCAGGTGTCAGGAATAATAAATGAATCATTTATTTGATGCACATAGTACTTTAAAGAAATCAGTGTAAGCCCCCAAAGGAAAAAAGCAACAGCGTACTCAGAAGCATTTCATCATTTGAAGTTGCTATAACAATGCTGACAAGTACAAAAGATAACTACTTTGTTCTGCCATGGCGTGTCATGTTGTAGAAAACACAAAGCATTATATGACCTTTAGAGAAACAGCCAAAAAGTAGCTTGCTTTGTGATGCTTAACGCGGGTATTTTTGAATTTTTGAAGGTTTTGATTGTTGCCAATTGTGGCCAAAGTTACATCCTGGGGAATCTCAGGCATGAACAGAAAAGAATGCTGATGCATGAAGCAAGTGTAAGGGGAAAGACTGAGAGGAAAATTTACAGCTTATGGAAAACAAAACTAATTGTTAGGTATCTACGTGTAGGCAGGTTCCTTGAAATGCCCTATGTAATAAACATTAGTTTCAAAATTGGCATATATATTACTGGGCACAGTTGGCATTGGACCATATGGAGATATTCTTCTAACCCATTTTTATACTCCTTTTTCAAGTATTGACTACTTTTCATGCTCCTACCTGACTGACTAGACACTACTACTGCAATGCCCCAAATTCCAGAGTTTGGATGATGGTACATGTAACTGATAGGCAGCTCTGAGTCTTATTTTAAAATATGATCATTACATTCAAAAAAGCCATATTTTACTAGGCACTTCAATTGGATTAACTTCTTACCTGAAAGGAATAACTAACAGAGGGAATTTCAGCCCTGTAGGTTAGTATCACTTAAAGTAAATTTACAGATAATATGCACTGAATTATCTGAAGATAGTCAGCAGTGGCCACAGGACTGGAAAAAGGTCAGTTTTCATTCCAATCCCTAAGAAAGGCAATGCCAAAGAATGCTCAAACTACCGCACAATTGCACTCATCTCACACGCTAGTAAAGTAATGCTCAAAATTCTCCAACCCAGGCTTCAGCAATACGTGAACTGTGAACTTCCAGTTGTTCAAGCTGGTTTTCGAAAAGGCAGAGGAACCAGAGATCAAATTGCCAACATCCACTGGATCATCGAAAAAGCAAGAGAGTTCCAGAAAAACATCTATTTCTGCTTTATTGACTATGGGAAAGCCTTTGACTATGTGGATCACAATAAACTGTGGAAAATTCTGAAAGAGATGGGAATACCAGGCCACCTGACCTGCCTCTTGAGAAACCTGTAAGCAGGTCAGGAAGCAACAGTTAGAACTGGACATAGAACAACAGACTGGTTCCAAATAGGAAAGGGAGTACGTCAAGGCTGTATATTGTCACCCTGCTTATTTAACTTAAATGCAGAGTGCATCATGAGAAACGCTGGGCTGGAAGAAGCACAAGCTGCAATCAAGATTTCCAGGAGAAATATCAATAACCTCAGATATGCAGATGACACCACTCTTATGGAAGAAAGTGAAGAACTAAAGAGCCTCTTGACAAAAGTGAAAGAGGAGAGTGAAAAAGTTGGCTTAAAACTCAACATTCAGAAAACTAAGATCATGGCATCCAGTCCCATCACTTCATGGGAAATAGATGGGAAACAGTGGAAACAGTGGCTAACTTTATTTTTCTGGGCTCCAAAATCATTGCAGATGGTGACTGCAGCCATGAAATTAAAAGATGCTTACTCCTTGGAAGGAAAGTTATGACCAAACTAGATAGCATATTAAAAAGCAGAGACATTACTTTGTCAATAAAGGTCTGTCTAGTCAAGGCTATGGTTTTTCCAGTGGTCATGTATGGATGTGAGAGTTGGACTATAAAGAAAGCTGAACACCGAAGAACTGATGCTTTTGAACTATGGTATTGGAGAAGACTCTTGAGAGTCCCTTGGACTGCAAGGAGATCCAACCAGTCCATCCTAAAGGAGATCAGTCCTGGGTGTCCATTGGAAGGACTGATGCTGAAGCTGAAACTCCAATACTTTGGCCACCTGATGCAAAGAGCTGACTCATTTGAAAAGCCCCTGATGCTGGGAAAGATTGTGGGCAGGAGGAAAAGGGGACTACAGAGGATGAGATGGTTGGATGGCATCACCGACTCGATGGACATGAGTTTAGGTGAACTCCTGGAGTTGGTGATGGACAGGGAGGCCTGGCATGCTGCAGTTCATGGGGTCACAAAGAGTCGACTCAACTGAACTGATATAGCTTAACCTAAGTAAGCATTAAAAATAATACTAAAAAGTATCCTGAAATAGCCTACAGAGGAGATGGAATAACAATGTGACACAAGTAATGAAGTCCTTTGTTTCTGACCCGAGAGTCATTTTTTTGGACACCATCTATGACAGAGTAGCAGGCTACTTATTAGCATGTAAGCAGAGTAAAATCAAATCCCAGACCAAACATATAGTATTAAATAGAAATCAAGTTGGTTTAATTTTAACATCATCAAACTGACCAGTTAATATATAAGGACAAACTATTAAACATAATTTACTTATTGGCTTATAGACTGTGTCACAATTTGGCAATTACATTTTATGTGTCAATGACTCTTCAGAAAAGTTTTTTTTTTTTTAATATCTTATTTCTTTGTTTAATACAAAGCTCTCTAAAATGGAGCTAATTTCACAATATAAATGTTCATCAAATCATCATGTTGAACACCTTAAACTTAGACAATGTTACATGCCAACTATATCTCAATAAAGGTGAGGAAAAAAGCTATGTTTACATAAAAGGCATACGGTTCTTTATACACTTCATCAAACAATCATAGTGTCACTATAGACAGCTAGAATGCTCCCAGAGAACTTAAGGCCACCGCAAACTGAGTGTTTTAAATAATATATGGAGCTTAGGAGTATCTACATATACATTTTCTGAATATATATACATGGCTATCATAGTGGGTAATGACCCTAATATCAACATTCTTCTCTTTTTTAAATTAATTTCTATTAGTGTATAGTTGCATTACAATGTTGTTAATTTCTGCTGTACACCAAAGTGAATCAGCTATATATATATATATATATATACACACACATACACACACATATATATATATACACACACACATATATCCCCTCTTATTCTGATTTCCTTCTCAGTTAAGTCACAACAGAGCACTGAGTGGTTTCCTATACTATACAGTAGGTTACCATTAGTTTATTTATTCTATACATAGTATTGTATATATGCCAATCCCAATCTCCCAATTCATCCACCCTCACAAATTTTAGCATTCTTGAACATTTTCTTTGGCAGTCTTTCTAAAATGGCTCTTAAAATTTACAATAGAAAGCATGCAGTCTTCCCTCAAGCACTTCCTTAAGCATTAAAAAAATGAATACATTCCTGAACTTCTTTCAGTATTGCTTTCATTACATCTCCAAGTATTTTCTTCTTTGTCATTTACCAATTCCAATAGTCATCGGCTTCTTCACTTTCAGGTCTACCAAAAACCTCTGAGAAAACTTTGTCTTTTAATTAATGTGATGATTATTTATTCTCTAATATCCTTAGGCCTTGCATCATTTCTTAGTATTCCTTTTTCATATATGCTGAAATTCAAGTTCCTTCTTCCTGATATTTCTGTCTTCAGAACATTTCTCTATAAGGAGAAGCTGGAAACAGCTTACATAAAACTCTGTTCATAGTATTTTGCCAACATCTTTAGAAATGATGATAAATAAGTAATTATCTTAAAACTCTATTATCCATGTATAATGAGTCCAGAGCAAATAATGGCAAAATTTTAAAAACCTCAGAGTGAAAGCACTTAGAAATAAGTGAGATTGGGAAGTTTACTATACCAATTTATACTATGTTGTTACAATCACTCTCTTATTGTGACTGTTGTATAATTTGCCATGTGCTCATCATAAAATTGCTTTCTCACATAAATAATACAAATGTCTTAACTAATAGTAATGGCATCAAATTCTATTGATGTTATTATTGGTCAACATTCAAATATCTTCTTCAGTCTGGTATCAAGGATGCTTCTGCTAAGTCACTTCAGTCATGTCTTACTCTTTGCAGCCCTTTGGACTGTAGCCCACCAGGCTCCTCTGTCCATGGGATTCTCCAGGCAAGAATACTGGAGTGGGTTACATGCCCTCCTCCAAGGGATCTTCCCAACCCAGGGGTCGAACCCACATCTCTTATGTCTCCTGCACTGGCAGGCAGGTTCTTTACACTACTGCCACCTGAGAAGCCCATCTGGTATCATAAGAGACTAATAATCTTAACATGTTTCTTTAATTTGTTTTATAAAATAATTGCATAATGTTCTGTGATCCATAATCATGAATCAACACTATTAGAATTACTTATAATTTACTTTATGTTCCATAATCCTAATATGGATTAGTACAATGGGAAAAACTGTATATAGCTTTGAAGTCAGACAAATGTGATTTTAAATACTGCTTCAACTGTTGACTGTGTAAGCTTAGGTTAGTTATTGTCCTCTAAACATCCTCATTTATTCATGGGTGGCATGTGGATAAAAACTCCTACTATGCAGAATATTAAGATTCTTATGAAATATTTTATGTAAAGCATCTATCACAGAGCCTGGCACATACTATATGTTCCAAAAATAGTGAAAAATTGTTGTTACTGGTACTACAAATTTATTATCAGGTAAGCTAATGTTGTTGATATATACATATGACTTCCATTTTCGTTTGGGATTATCTGTTCCTAATTAAGTAACTTACTAAATTTGAGATCTTTAGACTTCTCTCAAATGCTGGATTGGAGAAGGAAATGGCAACCCACTTCAGTATTCTTGTCTAGAGAATCCTGTGGACAGAGGAGCCTGGTGGGCTGCTGTCTATGGGGTTGCACAGAGTCGGAAACGACTGAAGCAACTTAGCATGCATGCATGCATTGGAGAAGGAAATGGCAACCCACTCCAGTGTTCTTGCCTAGAGAGTCCCAGGAACAGAGGAGCCTCGCGGGCTCCCATCTATGGGGTCGCACACGGTGGGACACAGCTGAAGCGAGGGCAGCAGCAGCAGCAGCAGCAGATTCTTGATGAACTAGTTAACAATGCAGCATTCCCAGAAGTTGTTACAAGATATCAGCATGTAGCCTGTGGTTATAAATACATTTAAATATAACATTGTGAAATTCAGAAATGTGGAATTTAGAAAGGTGGTACAAATGAACTTATCTACAAAACAGAAATAGAGTTACAGATGTAGAAAACAAATTTATGGTTATCAGGAGGTAAGAGAGGAGAAAGGATAAATAGGGAGATTGGGATTGACATATACACAGTACTATATATAAAATAGATAACAATACTCTTTAAGGGCCTGTATGTGAAAAGAGCATAAAAAAGAGTGGACATACGTATATCTCACTTTTCTGTAGACCTGAAACTAACACAACATTGTAAATCAATTATATTCCAATAATTTTTTTTAAAAGTAACATTAAACTTTTAACTTTCTATAATTAGAATTATGTTAAGTCTGAAAAAACATGCCACAACTATCTCAGTTCACTTTACTCCTGGTATATTTATATACACAGTTACCTACATAACAACCACTACACGTGACACAAGGTATAATCAGTTAGCTATAGGTTAGAAAATTTTATAACTACAAAGGTCTGTCTAGTAAAGGCTATGGTTTTTCCAGTAGTCATGTATGGATGTGAGAGTTGGACTATAAAGAAAGCTGAGCACCAAAGAACTGATGCTTTTGAACTGTGGTGTTGGAGAAGACTCTTGAGAGTCCCTTGGACTGCAAGGAGATCCAACCAGTCCATCCTAAAGGAGATCAATCATGAGTGTTCATTGAAAGGACTGATGTTGAAGCTGAAACTCCAATACTTTGGCCACCTGATGCAAAGAGCTGACTCATTTGAAAAGACCCTGAGGCTGGGAAAGATTGAGGACAGGAGGAAAAGGGGACGACAGAGGATGAGATGGTTGGATGGCATCACCGTCTCAATGAACATGGGTTTGGGTAAACTCCGGCAGTTGGTGATAGACAGGGAGGCCTGGCGTGCTGCAATTCATGGGCTTGAAAAGAGTCAGACATGACTGAGGGACTGAAATGACTATGTAATATATTAATTCTGTAATAAATGTGGGTTATTGTAATGACTACTGTGTAACATAAATAAAACTGAAGTATACAGAAGTTGACATGTTTATATAAACTACATAAGCAATAAACTGGTTTGGCAAGGTACGGAAGAAAGGAAAAAGTCTTTAAACGTAGGTCAAGCATTTTACAGATTAAGATCTTAATTACCTTGTCACTTCACATCTCAAGGATCTTAAGTTGTAAAAAGAATTTTGTTAAACAGTTCATCATAATCAGTGACATTATTTGTTAAGACATTTAAAATTTACAGAAGAAGCAAATTGCAATGCAACATTATGGCATGGTAGGAATGAAATGAGTTACCAGGTTAAGAAATGCCTTAACTAGTAGAAGATCACATAATTACCAGTAGGTAGAACAGCAGGGTAATCCACATTTTGAATGTTATACTTCTCTGATTGAAAAGTCTAAAATCATGTGCCTTTCTTCAAATTTTAAGTGAGACATTTGTTAACATGGCATATAACCTCATTCATATTCCACCAGTAAAATGTTTATACGAAAAAATAATATCTAGAAGTCAATAGTCACTAATCAGTCATTAAAATGTTCATTAAGTAGAGAATTGAACAAAAATTATTTCCAAGTATATGTGAAATTACCAAGTATCAAGTGACTTTATTACTTTCATAATTATTTGATTTATAGCCAATGAAATCATAACAACAAAATACTAAGAAGAAAAACATTACTCCAAAAGTGTAATGCAATAACTTATGTGTCAATAATCAGTCCAGTTTCTTATATCAGGGCAGGGCTCAATAAACATATTTTTAGAAGAAAGAAAAAGCAATATTTCTCTAAATTACATACTTCTACCTGCCAGTATATTAAAAAGCCTGACTTAATATAGATGAATAAAGCCAAAGATGCCATTTTTGTTTTAACTTCCTTTTTTGTCTCTTCTCAAACCATTTTAGCTTTCTACAAATAGAATGTCTTTTTGATGAAAGCTCATAAACATTCTCTGTGAGGCTTTCCGAAGGCAAAACTGTGTGCTAAGTAAACTACCTCTAGCCAAAACACACAGTTTCATAAGAATCCAATAACCTAAAATTCAAGTATAGTGTTCAAGGAATAATGGACACTGGCTTCCCTGGTGGCTTAGATGGTAAAGAATCTGCCTGCAACGCAGGAGACCCCAGGTTCAATCCTTGGGTCTGGAGGACCCCCTGGAGAAGGAAATGGCTTCATGGGTCGCAAAGAGTCAGACACGACTGAGTGACTTACACTTTCACCCACTCCAGTATTCTTGCCTGGAGAATTCCACGGACAGAAGAGCCTGCCAGGCTACATTCTATGGGGTCGCAAAGAGAGATGACTGAGCGACTAACACACAAAGATATCCAAAGAAAGAGCCAGCCAGTTTTATTATTTCTTTTGTAACTATTACAAAATCTATGACAGATTTAAAACATAATAAAATTATGCTGTTGTCTGTGCAACAGAGCTTTAGAGTTTATATCTGTGTTTCCTGTAACTCAAAGCAACCTACATTTTAGTATGAGTCTCCGTTCTCATGACTCCTTCAGACATGGATTCTCCAACAGTAATAGATTCCTAATGTTTCTTTAGACTTGCCTATTTCTTCCTAACAGCCAAAGAGGAGACTAAAGTGAGGAGGAAGACATTTGAAAGAATGCCACTTACACAGCTGAACAAGTCAGTCAGGATATTGCATCTGAACATTTAGAATTTGTATCAGTTAAAATAGTTTGGCTCTAACTGGCTTAAAAAACAAGCGATTTAATTTCTTGCATATATGGGGTCCATAATACAGAGGTGTTCCAGGATGGGTTCAGGGGCTTGACATTGTCATTGAGAAGTTAGGTGTTTTCTGTCTTTCATTTTGCCTTTGAACATACTGATGACTGCACCTGGAACCACAGAATGAACTGCCACAATTCCAGGCATCACATGATGACATCTAACCAAAAAAAAAAGCAGGGGGGGGGGGTGTTTCCCCTGTCTACCTCTTTTCATCAGTAGAGAATCTTTTTCTTAAAGGCTGTCAAGACTTCCCCTTTCAGTGACCAGAACTCAATCCCATTTTCATAAATGAAACAGTCAGATGGGAAACAAAATGATGCTAACTGGTTTATACTGATTATGATTTCCCTCCAGGGATGGCAAACAACTCAACCAAATTTTACTTGAAATACCCAGTAGTCATTCTTACCCCCATGCCTTTGGAGTCAGGCAAAATCTGACTTAAATCCACACTTTATATCTTATGAACTCTCAACTTGATGTAATTACTTAGAGCATCAGCTTTCCTTTTGAGAGATATATATTCATACAGAGACTATAATCATACACATATGATGTATTTTTAAAGAGGTCTCTATTGTCAGGTGTATAAAGCTAATTTCTGTGGAAATATCTGGCACAGTCTAATACATGGTAGAATCCAATAAACATTATTTTAATGTTTTCTTAAATCCGTAGGCCCTCCTCATTTCCCTCCTTTCTGCAACCAAAGTCCAATAATGTTTCAAGGACTATAGCATAAATTTGATTCTCTCTCCAAAATCTCCAAGTCTAATTTTTTTTTATTTGGTCCTTTAATATTTCATTCTACATATTCCACAATGTCTTAAGTATCAGAGTTACCAAACACTAGTTTATTTGAACAGTGGATCATGTACCCTGATAACAAACATTCTTTATTAGATGATAAATTTTGTACATCAAATCAGCATATAAACCCCACCAATTATTTTAAGAAAGGGTGAAACAGAACAATCAAGTCCCAAGTTGGATGTAAAAGGTTCCTTGTGAACTGTGTCTCTACATTTTCCAACTCAACCTTTGCACATCCCTGACATGTTCTGTGCATGCTTTAATCACACAGAATGAATTGTCCACTGTACTTTCCATGGTAATTTCCAGCTACTTTGAATCTATTCTTACAGTTTCCTCTGTGTGGAAGATCCTCCTCATCATTGTTCATTTCACCCCTTCTTATTCATCTTCATGACTCATTTCAGAAAACACCTCCCCTCAAAAAATCTTCCCAACTTCCACAATGGGTGAAATGTGCCTGTTTTTCATTCTAGAGCACCTTTTGTTTACAAATTATCATGAAATACTGAAAGCAGCTATTTTTGTATCTTTTCATTAAAAAGTATCATATAGCAGGATTTTTGTATAAAAAGTACAGTAACATTTCTCAAGTACTTACCATGAGCCAAAGGTCAAGCTAAGGCTTTATACACATTTTCCTACACAATCAAAACATTCTTGGGAAGAAGTATTTTTTCCCCATTTTAAAGATGTGGGTTCTAAGGCACAGAGATCTCATAGCTAACAAATCCAAAACAAGGGGAACTGGAAATGGGACTCAGGTTTGTTGACCTAAAGCTCATGTTTTAGTTATTTTACCCTAGAACAGAGACCATTCTCCATATGTTACCTTGTTTGTTATCCATTCTTAATTGGAAATGGTCTCAGAAAGCACCAAAACAAACTTTAAAGTAAAACAAAAATAACAGTAATCACTTCTATAGACGTAAGAGAAAATTTTACTCCAACTAACTTTTTCCCCCTTTATTGAAATTCATGATTGTTCACAGCTAACAACAACCCTGTAGACGAGTGAACTAAAGCTGTTAAAACATGTTTTGCTGCACTGAATGAATTATTGACAATGGTACTCTCCTTCTTCTTCTTTAAATAGACTATTACTGACTATACTTACTACAAAGAAAATTAGAACGGTGCTTAAAACCAAAGATACACATTTGTTAAATGTTCACTTTATTGTTTAAGGGGACAGATGGTAAAGCATCCACCTGCAATGCAGGAGATCTGGGTTCGATCCCTGGGTAGGGAAGATCCTCTGGAGGACGTCATGGCAACCCACTCCAGTATTCTTCCCTGGAGAATCCCCACGGACAGAGAAGCCTGGTGGACTACAACCCATGGGGTCACAGAGCATTGGACATGACTGATAGACTAAGGACAACAATATTGTTTAAATACTATCCTTGTTTACATAATTTTCATCATTACTCAGATGTATTAGTTCTCATACATACTCGTGAAGTAGTACATATTTACATCAAATCTAGTAATATGTGTAAAAAATAAATTCATTGCTGCATTGAGAAGTAACGTGATAGACACACACACACACGCACAAACCAGGAAGAAAGCAACAACATTGAGTTTAGTCACCTAAATGTGTATTACTATAAATATTTTGTGAATATTGAAAGATTAATAGTCTCCAGTATAGGAGACAAAAACTGTGGAAGAAGAGTCTATAAAATTGTACTTCAAGATATACTTAGTAAACATTCACTGGCTTATATAGTAGAAACTATCAAATGATAAAAGGAAATAACTGTAACTTCAGAAGTATCAAAAATTTTAGCCTATACAAAGAAAAGGAAAATAAGTGCTTTTGAAAATGTGTGTGATTAAGGCAAACAGCTTCTCTGAGCCTTAAATTTATTTTCTGTAAAATAAAATACCTGGGGAAAATAATCATTTTAAGAATGCTTCCTCCAGAAAAAATTCCAAGACTCATAATATTAGAAATGGAGCAAGCATTAAATACATTTAGCATGTAATCTACAACCTCAATAGAGTGTGCTGAATTTACTTGTGTTTGTTTAAAGCCACCCAGAGATTCTGAGTATCTGAAGTGTTGCTGTTTCTGATGTGTTTTTGTGGATGGCAAATATATTAGATCCTATAGCTCTGACTTTCTATATTGACTAAAATAAACTAATTCTGGAACCAGGACCAAATATCCTTGGTCTTTGTACATCAGGCTGTCTGTTGCCACTATGTGCAACGTCTGTTAGGTGTTGGATAAATGAATGGCGAGGCAGAATGTATAAGTACAATGGACCCAAACCCACTGAAGTATGCTTGCACGATGTTTATAAATTTCAATGTGACATAAGTCTGAGCAGAGGCTTTCATTTCAGGCCCACAATCACTGCAATCTTTTCTATATTCTTTATATAACATATGCTAAAAGTCTTAGAATAACTGGGAATCAGAGCTGAAAATTCAAAGTGCCCAAATCATTTAAATTTTTCATTGAGAATTAATTTAAAGGTCTTAGTTTTAGTTTGTCCTAGAGTACATGACTTAAATTTTTTCTTTATTAAATATTTCAACATTTACAATTCGTGACTTTTTTTAAGGAAGAATAGAGGACAGTGTGAAGAAAATTATATTCTCATGTCTTAAATTAGAACAGATTAAACACATTGCCTTCCTTATCCAAAAAACTATATTTATTCTCACTGCACCATTATGTTCAATTAATAAGATGTTTTCAATATAGTATTTTGCTAACTGATGAAAATTTAACAGAAAAAATGTGTAGAATTTGGGAAAATGGCAATACACTCTTTATGATATATGCACTACATCATTATTATCAATGACTATCTGAATGTTTATAGTACAAAGTGCTTACTTGCATCGTGTTGAGCGGTGAATTCAACACAGTGAAAATAGACAGTGTAAACCTCCCCTTGTTAGCATGGGAGTGACTGCAATCCAAGGCCGGTTCTTTTCTTCCATTTGCTTCTTTCTTCTTCTCTCTCCAGCCATGGAAATAGAGCTCAGTTATTTCTGCATGGATGCAAGGTGAATGAGGCTGCTGCTTCTCCTTGCAGTGCTATTTATTACAGGTCACTGACATAACACAGCTATTTTTTAAATGAAAAAAAAAAGTTATATTGCATTATCTCACTTACTCGGATATTTAAGAGGAATGCGCAGTGTTATTTATTTATACAGAAACCTGTCAACCCAGAGACATCATCTTGCTTTGAGGGGCCTCCTGCTGGCAAACTGAACAACCGTGTTATTATAAGAATTAAAATGCACACGATATGAAAGAAAACAAAACATAATCTTATAGTGTGAGGCTGTTTGCATTTTCAACCTGTAAAAATACATTATTCCAATAAGGACAAAACTTAGAAAACTTCAATGTGTATCACAAATCGGGACTATCTATGTGGTCTCATTTTTCTCAGCTATGAGATATATACACTATACATATTCAATACATAACTGTATTATGCATAATATGATGTCAGACTGCCTTTGACCATAAACCAATCTAGTGCAGTAATAAATTAATTGATAAGGAATTTATTTTCTAGATAAGTACATCTCAGTTTGCAGTTTGAGTCTGTGTCTAGAAAAATAATCTTAGAAAACATAATTCTAATCATTGTCTCTGATTGATATGACAGCAATTAATTTTTCCTCCATAATGCCTTCAGTGCAAATTATGCTCAAGAACGAATGCTATTTCTCAATTACACATTACATAATTTCATCTCAGAATTTCCCAAGACCCACCTAAAAGTCTTGGGAAATAACTGAACATTTAATAGCATCAGGGTTAATAAATATACTTCAACATTTGCATGCCTGTAAAAACTACAGAGCATAACACAATGTGTTAAGAGAACTGCAGTCATGCGTGGAACCACTAAGAATCAAAATATTTGTGCAAAAATAGACCATTTGGGGCACTACAAGACTCCAGTAGGTACAATTTTGACCCCTGTTGTGAAGGACAACTTTAGCAATTCACTTATACTTAATAATTTCTAAATAGCTGAGCAAATAGAGAGCTCAAGCTGCTACCTGAACTCTTTCCTAAGTTGAAATATAGGAATAGGAAGGAGACCTGGCAGAAAAGAGTTAACTACTGTGCTGAGGTAACATCTGCTTGCCTAGCCTCTAATTCCACATCTAACTTCTGCTGGAGAAAACAGTGATTGGGGAGGTGGTGGGGGTGAAAGTGAGGTCTTAGGACACAAATAGTGGCATGTCAGGCATTAATCCCAGAGAAGCTTTCCCTCACAAGTCCTGAGACTATTCCAAATAGGGATCACAGCCGAAAGGGACAGCTGTTTATAACCTCTTCTGAAAAGAGTTATTTGGGGCTACAACCACTGATCTTCTTGTGTGTTCCCAAAATCATGTGCACTGATGTTCCTAGTCAAGATTTGTAATGGAGAAGAATGAAAAACCTATAACACCTGTTTTCCTAAATTAACTCCTTTTTGCCAGCTCTCCTTCCTATTTTTCAAAGTGCAAATAAATTCAGAGAAGCTTGCTTTCTTCCTAGCAATACAATGTAGTATAGATCATTCATCTCTGAATTTTTTTTTAAAGTACAGTAAATGCTACTCAATTGGAATATTTTAACATTTTTATTACTATTGGAAACATGAGAAACAGGACTCAAGATGAGGTACAAGAAACTTTATGAATATACACATACCAAAATTTAATCAAACAATGCAAACGACTTCCCACTTCTCTTTTCGGAAAAACTGCAAACCATCATGTTCTTTTTCAGGAATATATTGATGGTGACAGTAGCTTTGGTGATATTAAAGCTACTGCATGAAATGATAAAGGGTAAATAAAATGGCTATTGGAAACGGTCTTGCTAAGAGGAAAATAATTCATTTTAAAAATCAATAATTTTCTGCTTTTAAGCTATATTCATTTCAGGCAGATATGTCCACAGATAACCCACTTTAGCATATTTGCAAAAACTAAATAAAGGAACAAAATGGTTTGAAATAAAACAAAATAAAATTTAAAAATCCAAAGTGCTACATACAGATAAATACTATAAATGAGCACTGGAGAAATAATGACACATGTGTACATTAAATCCCTCCTAAAGTACAAGTGGAAAAGAGGAAAAACTGCTTCCATATTTGGTGGTAGGGACTGGGACAGGAGTTAATTTATAAACATGTGGAACCCTAACAAATGCTATAGTATTGAAACCTTATAAAGATAGATTTTAAATAAGAAGGGCAAAATTAATAGCAATACTGATAGAAACTGACTGCCATTTCTGAAATGGGACAGGCACTCTAGCCTGGTTTTCAAGTAGGCTATTGTCAGGCAGTGAAAGATGAAGACTGTTTTGGAAGAGTAGAAAGAGTTGGTTCCTGATTCATGGGTGCAATTAGAACCACTCAGGGATGGAGGACAACAGGATCTAAAACAAAAGCCAGCAGGCATGGAGTGAGATAAAGGGAGGAGAGACTGGCTAAATGTTATGTGGTGGTCATTTCGTTTCTGGCATTCTCATTTACCCGTTCAATATCCCTGCTTCTCTCATAAACTAGCATATTATCTTTCTTTAAACTCAAATCTTGAATGTTAATTACCCTCATTTTCATTACCTCACCACTGAATAGGACTAATCCAAATTAAACCGCCCAATACCTGGTTAAAGGTTACCATAGTAACAACTATTGTCATTTACAGAATATATTCATGAGATTAGATCTGCTCATGGTATCTCTGAATACCATTTGAAATATATCAGGACATCTTAATTGGATAAATATCCTCCAAAAATGTCTTTGATTTAAATATGCAGATAACACTGTTTTTCCTCTAAATTTGTGATCAACCATAAGTTACAGAGAATGTCATATTAATGATAAATAATAACAAAATCAATGGAGGAAAATCTGTGGTAATAACGTGAATTATAGTTTAAAATGCCAATTTTAGGCTGCATTTAAATAAAAAGTATCATTGTAGCTGAATGAAATCTCAATCCCAAATTCAACACTTGCATCTAAAAAACATAAAATTTAAGAAGCTACTGGCATGTGACAATTATTTTGTGTTACGATCCTCACATCTGAATTTTTAGTTATTTAACTGCTACGTTGAAGAGTGTCAGTCGCTCAATCGTATCTGACTCTGAGATCCCATGGACTGTAGCCCACCAGGTTCCTCTGTCCATGGGATTTCCCAGCCAAGAACTCCCACTGCAGTGGGTTAGCATTTCCTTCTCCAGGGGATCTTTCCAACCCAGGGATCAAACCCAGTTTCTTTACCATCTGAGCCACCAGGGGAATTCCCAACTGCTACATTAAAAGGTCTTAACTACAAGAGTAAAACTCATAGTATGTCCCAGCAAGTCTGACAGAAACTTAATGACACATCACCACTGACCAATTATTCTGAAACATCACCTGTCAGCTGAGTAACATAATGGCATGTAATGGAGCTTGTGAGCCAAATTTCTGTCTCCCAGGCCAAAGACAATAGCCTAAATAAAAGTACATGTTTTATTGCTTATGCTGCAATTCACAGCATCTTTGAAAGTCTCCTGATTGGTAAATAAGAGAAGTAACTATTCTCTTGCTCTAACTCACCTGCGTGCTGCATCCATGGGTTCGCAGAGTCAGACACGAGTTAGCAACTTAACAACAACAAGCTCACTGGTGTGTAGGGAGGTTGAGATTGTTGCCAGAAAACAAGCAGTCAGCTTTAGAAGAGCAAAGATCGACCTTCCCATCAGTAAAACTGC